>NC_058087.1:127338555-127444795 GCF_014858855.1 Bufo gargarizans | reverse complement strand
TGGGCATTTACTTTGAGTTGCTGCCACATGCCTTTCCTACTGAGAGATCAAAGGTGGGCTTCTTGATCTCGCTGCTCTCGGACAAGGCCTTGGCCTGGGCCAGCCCTTTATGGGAGAACAACAATCCGGTGGTTGCCGAGTTTTCCGGTTTTGTTGCTTCTCTTCGGAAGGTATTCGATGTGCCGGCTCGTGCTGCCTCTGCTGCGAAGCTCCTTATGTCCATCAGACAGGGTTCACGATCCGTAGCTGAATACGCCATTGAGTTTCGTACCCTGGCAGCAGAGGTGGGCTGGAATAATGAGGCTCTGGTCGCTGCTTTCTCTCATGGTCTCTCGGATGCCTTGAAGGATGAGGTTGCAGCTAAGGACCTACCAGTGGAGCTCGAGTCTCTTATTTCTTTCCTGATTTTGATTGACACCAGACTCAGGGAGAGACCTTCCTTTAAGGAGAGCCTGCGGAGGCCTTCTAACAGATTGGCGCCTACGTTTGCTGTCCCACCCGTGCCTCCCTCTCCTCCCACGCCTCCTGGGGATGACTTGTCTGGGGGTGAACCCATGCAGCTGGGGTTTGCTCGCCTGTCCGAGGGGGAGAGGGTACTGCGGAGACGCGAGGGCCGATGCATGTACTGTGGTCTCGGTGGGCATTTTCGGTTGGCATGCCCGAACCGTCCGGGAAACGCTCGCACCTGAGATCCTGTCGGGGGCAGATCTTGGGTGGAGTCTCCTCGTCCCCGGTTTCCCGTGTTGACAAACCACTGATTACTGTTGTCCTCTCCTGGGTCGGGGGCTCGGTGACGACCCAGGCGTTGGTGGACTCTGGTGCTGGTGGTTTGTTCATTGATAGTGTGTTCGCTGCCGCCAATTCCATTCCTCTGCAGCCTCGAGGTTCCCCACTGGCTCTTGAGGCGATAGACGGCAGACCCCTTCTGCCGCCACACGTGACTCAGGAGACCCTTCCAGTGGGGATGGCCATTGGTGCCGTTCACAGAGAGTCGGTCTGTCTCCAGGTTATTTCGTCTCCACACTACTCGGTGGTCTTGGGGTACCCCTGGCTCCAGAAGCATAATCCGACTTGCGATTGGAAATCGGCCGAGATCCTCTCGTGGTCACCGCAGTGTGGGGCTAGTTGCATCCAAGGGCCTGTCAAGTTGCTGAGGACTTCCTCGGACTCTCTGTTGCCTCCTGAATACGAGGAGTACCGGGATGTATTCGATAAGGTGCGTGCGGTTGCCCTACCTCCGCACCGCCCATACGATTGTGCCATAGAGTTACAATCTGGTGCCGTTCCTCCTCGTGGCAAAGTCTATCCACTGTCGGTAGCGGAGAATGAGGCCATGGAGGAGTACGTGAGGGAGGCGCTTTCACGCGGACACATTCGCAAATCCTCGTCCCCGGCAGGGGCTGAATTTTTCTTTGTGAAAAAGAAGGGCGGTGAGTTGAGGCCTTGCATCGATTACAGGGGTCTCAATCGCATCACGATCAAGAACGCTTACCCGATACCCTTGATTTCCGAGCTGTTCGATCGCCTCAAAGGGGCCACGGTCTTTACCAAACTCGACCTGAGGGCGGCATATAACCTGGTAAGGATCAAGGCGGGCGATGAGTGGAAGACCGCGTTTAACACCAGGACCGGTCATTATGAATCCTTGGTTATGCCCTTTGGGTTGTGCAATGCGCCCGCAGTCTTCCAGGAATTCATCAACGATGTTTTCCGTGACCTGTTGCAGCAGTGTGTGGTGGTCTATTTGGATGACATCTTGGTATATTCTGAATCCATGGAGGCCCACATTCTGGATGTCAGACGAGTGTTGCAACGGTTGCGAGAGAACAAGCTGTTCGGTAAGCTTGAGAAATGCGAATTTCACCGATCCCAGGTAACCTTCTTAGGTTACATCATTTCCGCTGAGGGGTTCTCCATGGATCCTGAGAAGGTTTCGGCTGTCTTACAGTGGCCCCAGCCCAGTGGTCTTCGTGCCCTGCAGCGCTTTTTGGGCTTCGCCAATTATTATCGGAAGTTCATCAGGGACTTTTCCATGCTAGCCAAGCCTGTCACGGATCTGACCAGGAAGGGCAGTAATCCCCAGGTCTGGCCGCCCGAGGCCATCCGAGCTTTTGAGGCTCTAAAGTCCGCCTTTGTGTCGGCTCCGATTCTGTCGCATCCCAACCCTGGGTTGCTGTTTGGTGACAGGGAGTTATTGGCCATCGTGCAGGCCCTTAAAGAATGGAGGCACTTGCTCGAGGGCTCGGTGGTTCCGGTTCTCATCCTGACGGACCACAAGAATCTGACCTACCTCTCTGAGGCCAAGAGATTGACACCACGTCAGGCCAGATGGGCTCTGTTCTTGTCACGTTTTAATTACGTGGTCTCCTACCTACCCGGTTCCAAGAACATCAGAGCGGATGCCTTATCACGGCAGTACTCCGAGCTGTCCGGGGAGGAGTCGATTCCGACTTCGGTCATACCTCCGAATCAGATCCTGGCCGCCATTCGCACCAGCCTGACCTCTCCCCTGGGTGAGCAGATTTTGGCGGCTCAATCTGGTGCTCCCTCTGGGAGACCCAACGGCAGGTGTTTTGTGCCTGAGGAGTTGCGCACTCGGTTGTTGCGAACCTACCATAACTCCAAGGCCGCGGGGCATCCTGGAAAGAATCAGCTGTCCTGGGCTGTTTCACGTCTGTTCTGGTGGCCTTCTCTACGTTCCGACATCGCCGCATATGTAGCGGCATGCTCCGTTTGTGCCCAGAGTAAGTCCCCTGGGCACCTTCCGTTGGGCCTTTTGCAACCCATAGCCACCGGGGAGCGTCCATGGTTACACCTGGGGATGGATTTCATTGTGGACCTCCCTGCATCCCGAGGCCATATGGTCATTCTCATGATAGTGGATCGGTTTTCCAAAATGTGCCACTGTGTTCCTCTCAAGAAGTTACCCTCTGCACAAGAGTTGGCCTCGATTTTTGCCAGGGAGGTCTTCCGGTTGCACGGTTTGCCCAAGGAGATTGTGTCGGATCGGGGGAGTCAGTTTGTGTCCAGGTTCTGGCGCGCCTTCTGCTCCCAGTTGGGGATTCATCTCTCTTTCTCCTCGGCCTACCACCCTCAGTCCAATGGGGCCGCAGAACGATCCAATCAGGCCTTGGAGCAATTCCTTCATTGCTATGTCTCCGATCACCAAGACAATTGGGTTGACCTCCTGCCTTGGGCTGAGTTTGCCAGGAACACGGCGGTGAACTCTTCCTCTGGGACGTCTCCCTTCATGGCCAATTATGGGTTCCAACCTGCCGTGTTACCGGAGGTATTCTCTCCCCAGGATATTCCGGCTGTGGAGGATCACCTTTCCGTCCTACGTGCTTCTTGGGTACAGATCCAGAGGTCCCTTGAGGTCTCTGCGCAGCGCCAGAGACTCCAGGCTGATCGCAGACGAGCGCCCGCTCCTTCCTACCAGGTCGGAGACCGCGTATGGTTGTCCACCCGCAACCTCAACCTTCGAGTGCCCACTCCCAAGCTGGCGCCTCGCTTTGTTGGTCCCTTCCGAGTGCTTCGCAGGGTAAACCCGGTAGCCTATGCCCTTGCGCTTCCTCCTGGCATGCGGATCTCCAACGTGTTTCATGTCTCCCTGTTGAAGCCATTGGTGTGTAATTGTTTCACTTCCTCGATTCCTCGGCCTCGTCCGGTCCAAGTGGGCAATCGTGAGGAGTATGAGGTGAGCAATATCCTGGACTCACGCCTGGTCCGCGGCCGGGTGCAGTTTTTGGTCCATTGGCGTGGTTATGGTCCAGAGGAGCGTTCCTGGGTTCCCTCCGCAGATGTCCATGCTCCTGCCTTGCTCCGAGCCTTCCACGCACGCTTCCCTCAGAAACCGTTCCTTACTCCGCGGAGGAGGGGCTCTTGAGGGGGAGGTACTGTCATGGTCTTACCTCCTTGCTGTTCTCCTTCGTTTGACATGTGCTGGCGGCCATCTTGGTTTCTGGGTTTTCTTGTAGCCTCCCACCCTGCGGCTCCTCCTTCCCACTGGGAGGAGCTGGATGCCTAGCTCGTATATATAGGAGGTCTGTGGCTTCAGTTCCTTGCTTGGTCCTCCTGTGCTCACATGCTTCTAAGACTGCTGCTGCTTCTGGTTCCTGATCCTGGCTTCGTCTGACTACCCTGCTGATTCCTGATCCTGGCTTCGTCTGACTACCCTGCTGATTCCTGATCCTGGCTTCATCTGACTACCCTTCTGGTTCCTGATCTCTGGTTTCGCAAGACCCTGCTTCAGTTTAGCCATCCGTTTGGACTTTTGCCTTACAGCTTTATTTTCAATAAAGCCTTCTTATTTCCACTCATCACTTGTTGTACGTCTGGTTCATGGTTCCATGACAGTAGCCCATCCTGGAGGTGGTGGTGGAGGAGGAGTAAAATACTTTGTCAGGGGCCCCTCAACAGTTTTAGCACATTGAGATATACAGTAACAGTATATACAGTGCGTATAAAACTGCTGAAACTGCGGCCTGAGAAAAGAGAGTGTTCTTTAATAGCCACAGTACTGGAGACGGCTTGAAAGGAAGGTGTGGCAAACAAATTACTGCTGTACGGGGGGCCTCCTTTTAACCTTTGTGATTATGGCCAGTCATTTTTCTATACGCCACTTTGTCTATGTTTTGTTCAATTTCAATGAAATTTTTTCCACGCCACACCATGTTTTAATGTCTGTTCTGACCTTACCTACTGGACACAGTAATATTTACTGTGCATCTTTTTTTTAAAAAAAATTGGAAACATGTGCCCTGTTGGAATAGATCATTAAACATCTGTCTACTTCCAATATCCGAAAGTAGTCTTTTTTAAAGTCAATCTACAAATAATTTCTGCCTTCTAGTAATTGACGTGCATTATCGAACACCCTCCACTGGCCGACTGCACTCTGTCCTTTCCCATATATATTTTTTTTATAAATGTTAATTTTTTATGAACCTTTTTTTTTATTATAATTTTTCTATCGGTGGAATAGCTGCAAGGACCAGTTCCGCAGGGAGCTTAACGACAAGGGTTTGCAGTGGAGATGGGTCATAAAAAAAAAGGCCATACATTTATACTGAGCAACTCAGTTTTCTTCGTGCAGTGATGGAGTTGAGGCCGTAAGTATACTTTATTTAGCAATCAATGTATTTAACGGTATATATGTCATTGCACACAATGTGAATATATATATTTGACCTTTAGTCAAAGTGTGTTATGCTATATATGATGTTGCTGGAGTATTTCAGACTTGTTGGTGGTGCATTTAGACAGGATACCATGATCTACCAATGTATCCGCAAAATATGCCTGAAAAGACACATCACCTTTGTAGAAACTCCTTTTTTGATGCAAATTTAAAAATGATGCATACACATTGTTGAAAGTGAAAAGAATGAACTTTTTCAAAGGTATTTACTCATTGCATCAAATGGGGCCATATTGATAGGATTTGCAGCCATTGTATTTCAGGTCCACATCTATCTGCTGGGAGTTGCACCTATATTTCTACCGTAGCCATGAAAGAGAAGGAGGCAACATTGCTCTTGCGCAACATCCCTTTATTTTTTCCTATGTGAATGCCTAAAATAGCTTGGTGCATGTTCCGCTAATAGCGTCTAAAACATATAAATGAATGGGGGCATGAATCGTGCATGGGCGCCACCCTCCCATTCACTTCTATGGTAGAGGCGGGGATTAGTGCATGGTGGTGGACGTACCCTGGATAATATGTGTTTTTCCTGCAGGACCACTCCATGCTCTGTCCACGATAAATAGTTGGACGGTTGAGCAATTGAACACACACTAATCAGATAATGTGCCCATATTATTGCAATAAGGTGACATTGTGTCTGAAGTAGGAAATCCACCTTTCAAATTTCTATAGTTCAATTGGAGATTCACCAGAGATGTTTTGTAAAAAATATTTAAGAGTTTTTAATTAATTTCCAGTACTGATTAACTCTTTCAAAAATGGTGTATGTTTTTGGCAGACCTGTCAATTTTTTTTTTCTTCATATATATAAACTTTGTAAAATGTATTACCATTAAAAGGCTATTTCATTAGCCCCTTGTAACTAAAACCAGGGTTGCTCTCCCAGCATTGGAGGAGGCTGATTAAATGTCGTCATATCCATACTGCGGCACTCAGGCAGCGTTAAAACTACAACTCCCAGCATGTCTGGAGTGTTTGCAGCTATTAGGACATTTTTTAAAAATATGGAGGCACATTGTTTGAATAGGCCAGATATAGAAGGACAGAATAGCTGCAGTTGGTTAGCTCCTAACCTACAAGTTTCTAAACAGGCTACCAACCAACACCCCTAAGTTATTACTCAAATAACTTATGTGATTGCCACACAGTACAAACCAAAAGTTCAACAATGGTTAATTAATGGCATGTGTCCTTTTTGAAAAGTTTGGGTAAATTTTGTTTCTGACTCCTTTTTGGATATATGTTGCATGGAGCAAATAACATGGGGATAGGCGCTAAAACAAAATAATAATGTCTTTATTAATTGTCTGATTAAGAAATAAGGGGTATCAACCGTCAGTATAATGTGCAAAACTGACTTTAACAATTGTGAAAACACTGATATATACCAAATAGCACCACCATCTGGATTGCCAGTGTAGTCTCACAAGCTACTAGCATAAGGGGCTCATTCAACCACAGGGTTCAAGATGTGTATCCCAGGGTGAAAGGTATCAAGGGGATGTATTGGTATGGGAATTTCACCAAACACCACTCCAAAACAGTGAGAGCAAGCGCGCAGACTCTCACTGCACTAATAATCACAGGTGCTGGACTATGGCAGAGCAATAGCATTCACTCCAGGTGGATTAAAGGAGCAATGGTTGCCCTGACATGTCCCTTATTTGCAACAGCTCAACGCTGCGTTTCCATGCATTGGGAATGCATTTCATCAGGAGCTATGTGCACCAGGTTAATACTAGAGCCCAGAGCCTCAGTGTTGTTTTAATAACCGAGGTAATGGACAAACAAACAGTCAGTGATTTCACCTCAGAAATGGATTTGAAGAACATTTCCTTCCTGGATCTGTCCATTTCATTGTCTGCTGATGGGCATATTAGTACCAACGTTTTCAGAAAGCCCACAGCTACCAATAACCTTTTGAAATGGGACAGTGCGCACCCTGTGGCCCTTAGGAGAGGAATCCCTAAGGGCCAATACTTGAGGGTTAGGAGGAATTGTTCTCATCTCAGTGATTTTAGGGTGGCTGCTAAAGATCTCCAGCAGAGGTTTCAGTGTCGTGGTTATCCTCAGCAGTGTCTAAAGCAGGCTTACCAGCACTCAATGAGTACTAACAGGGATCGGTTGTTGTCTCCGAAAAAGAGGGACAATGGAGTGAATGCTATTGCTCTGCCATAGTCCAGCACCTGTGATTATTAGTGCAGTGAGAGTCTGCGCGCTGGCTCTCACTGTTTTGGAGTGGTGTTTGGTGAAATTCCCATACCAATACATCCCCTTGATACCTTTCACCCTGGGATACACATCTTGAACCCTGTGGTTGAATGAGCCCCTTATGCTAGTAGCTTGTGAGACTACACTGGCAATCCAGATGGTGGTGCTATTTGGTATATATCAGTGTTTTCACAATTGTTAAAGTCAGTTTTGCACATTATACTGACGGTTGATACCCCTTATTTCTTAATCAGACAATTAATAAAGACATTATTATTTTGTTTTAGCGCCTATCCCCATGTTATTTGCTCTATTGTATTTATAGGCGTATATTCAATATATCATTTCAATTTATTCCATTTAATTATTATACAAGGAATGGCAGGCTTTTTATCTAGCGGCATTGACACCGCACAGTGGATGGGAGATCCTAGTGAGGTGTTTTCTGAGCGAGACATATCTTTTGCCTCTCAGACAATTACCATCTCTTCTGCTTTCAAACAAGTCACTAAGATCTACAAAAATTTTGTTAGATCTTGGTGGGAGGTGCAGTCTTTGGAAACGTATATTGGGAATAAAATTGTCCCACGTGGCCTGAGGAATCCTATCACACCATCGGTCCGATTGAGATCTGCGGACTTCCTGAAAAAGTGGGAGAAGGAGTCCGTAGATTCCTCTCTGAGATTGATGAAACTCCTATTGGAGGAGGAAAAGAGTGTTGTGACATCTCTGGAAAGTGACCTGAAGGAAGCTATTGAGGCAACAAAAAAATTCAATAGTCACACTGATTTTAATAAAAAGGAGTCACTCCTCCAAATTTCTGTGGAAAAATACACCGCCCAGTTAAAAGAAAAGAAACACTCCCTTTTCAATAGAGATATCAGAGACTTTAAAGAGGGCAAAATCTTTGATTATAGCATCAAACATTCGGATGCTCTTGAGTTAGATACCGAAGTCTCTTCCTCAGAGGGTGAAATAGATTCAGACGCTACTGGTGATAAGCGAACAAGGTCCCAGTCCGCTAGAAGACCGTATGGTGGTAGGAATAGAGGTAGGGGTAGTAGAAGAGGACGAGGAGGTAGAGGTCAATACGGTAGGGGGGGTTTTTTAGACGATACCCCGCTGATTTCCCAATACTTACTGAGGAACAAACATTGACATCCCCCTGTACGTCCCAAACTACATCCCTATTTCCATCTAGATCAATGAAGGACGAGTTACAAGTTATTAACTTGTCTTCACGGACTCTAACTACCATGGAGACCCATGTTCTACAAAAGGGCCTTTCATTTGTCCCGATGCGCAGGTTTGATTGTTTTGGGTGGGTCAAAGACCTGAATTTATTTGCGCGTAAGCTCAAGTGGCGAATTTTTTTTGTCAATAATGACCGCAGGAAATGCGAAGAGCTAGGAATTGATATATCAGACTTGCCAGATGTCCAAATCTTATCAGATCTTCTGGCTGAGGGACAAAGGGATCCAGGTGATGGTCCGTTCACCAAGCTTAGATTACCCTCAACAAAAATGCCACCTATTGGTGATTGCACCCCAATTGATACTTTTGTGTCCATAGTGTCTAATAAGTTGAGTCAGATTGACATGCATGGACTTAACAGTGACAATTTGAATGACCAAGAAAGAGGGGCCTTGTGGTTATTGCAACAGGACAAAGAAGTGGTGATTAAATCATCAGACAAAGGCGGAAATATTATTGTCCTTGGGCACGAACAATATCGTAATATGTGTATGAGCGTGCTCAGGGACAAGCTTACATATGAACTACTTCCGTCTGATCCCACGCCAACTTATAAGGTGGAATTGTCCTGTATTTTGAACCAAGCCCTTGAGAAGAAACTCATTGACAAGACTGAATTGGCCTTTTTGTTACCTTCACACCCAGTCACTGCGGCCTTTTATTGTCTCCCCAAAGTTCATAAGGGGTATGAACCTCTAAAGGGGAGGCCGATAGTGTCTGGAAACAATTGTTTGACAGCCAATATCAGTACTTATGTTGATACCATCCTGCGTCCATTTGTTAACAGCTTGCCCTCACATGTAAGGGATACTATGGATGTGCTGGGACGCTTGGATGGTGTCCAATGTGACAGTGGTACCTATCTGGCCAGTTTGGATGTGGAGGCGCTCTACAGCTCAATCCCTCACGGATTGGGCTGTGGAGCGATCCTAACATTCCTTCAGCAGAGGGGTGAACAATATAGGGCCCATAATGCCTTTGTAATGGAATTGTTGAGTTTCATACTCACACACAATGTATTTTTGTTTGATGGCTCTATCTTCCACCAGCTCAGGGGGGTCGCAATGGGCAGTCCCTGTGCCCCGACTTTTGCGAACCTCTACCTGGGCTGGTGGGAGAGGGAGGTAGTGTTTTGTGAAGATATGGAGCGATTCACGGATGTTGTCCCCCTCTGGATCAGGTACATCGATGATGTGCTGATCCTGTGGGGGGGCGATAGTGAATTGTTCCGTGAATTTGTTGCGGTCCTCAACAACAACACCGTGGGACTTTTTTTCACCTCAGAAATGGATTTGAAGAACATTTCCTTCCTGGATCTGTCCATTTCATTGTCTGCTGATGGGCATATTAGTACCAACGTTTTCAGAAAGCCCACAGCTACCAATAACCTTTTGAAATGGGACAGTGCGCACCCTGTGGCCCTTAGGAGAGGAATCCCTAAGGGCCAATACTTGAGGGTTAGGAGGAATTGTTCTCATCTCAGTGATTTTAGGGTGGCTGCTAAAGATCTCCAGCAGAGGTTTCAGTGTCGTGGTTATCCTCAGCAGTGTCTAAAGCAGGCTTACCAGCACTCAATGAGTACTAACAGGGATCGGTTGTTGTCTCCGAAAAAGAGGGACAATAGTGAGAATATTGTGAGGATCATTGGGACTTTTGACGGCGCCCATGACGAGGTGCGCCATGTCCTTAACGAGCACTGGGACATTTTGAAATCCGATCCGGATATTGGTGGGATGATTTCAGCCAACCCTTCAGTCACTTATCGCCGCAACAATAATTTACGTGATATGTTGACACATAGTCCCCGTCCGCAGTCATGGCTGCGAAACCCACTTACAGGTACGTTTCCTTGTGGATCCTGTAAATTTTGTGGGTTCATTAAAAAATCCAAAAGCTTCACTAACAGCACTGCGGATAAAACGTTCTTCATTAAGTCTTTCCACAATTGCAAGTCAGTTGGTGTTGTGTATTTAATGACATGTATATGCAGCATCAAATATGTGGGTAAAACCATCAGAGAGCTAAGAAGACGGATTGGGGAGCATATTTTGGATATTACCAATCTCAAAGATACGCCAATTGCTCGTCATGTTCTTGACCTTCACAGGGGGGATACATCTTCGGTCAAATTTCAAGTGATCGACTCTGTGAAGCCGTCACCAAGGGGCGGTGATTATGATCGCATATTGTTGCAAAAAGAGGCGAGATGGATTTTTTCTCTGAATACCATCAAACCATCCGGCCTCAATGATGCGATCTCATACGTCCCGTTCATCTAGTGACCAGGCTGATTTCTTTGTGTTACTGTACAATGCACTATGAGAAGTGGATTCATGTGTGTGATCATTGATACAAGTGGCTACACACATGAATCTATGTGTCTGTCCGTTTTTACACACTTCTCTTGGAGTGACTCTCCTTCACTGTATATTACAATAAAGATGTCCATGCTGCGATAAATATATGAAGCCGCTTTGTAAATTCCTTGCTTTGATACAAGTGGCTACACACATGAATCTATGTGTCTGTCCGTTTTTACACACTTCTCTTGGAGTGACTCTCCTTCACTGTATATTACAATAAAGATGTCCATGCTGCGATAAATATATAAAGCCGCTTTGTAAATTCCTTGCTTTGTTTATGTGGCGCTTGCTGCGCTTTCCCTGTGACTCACCTTGTTCCTCCACCCTTCAGCCTTTAGTTTGCCTTGTGCCGTGCCTCCTGGCCGGATTGGCTGATTGACGGAGGCGTGTCTAACAGGGCGGGGTTTCACCCTGTAAAGCTCGGTGTTCTGTGGGCCGCTTTGCGGCCATCACAGTGCCGGATTACATGCACACTAGCACGCAGCACCTCAGCCTAGAGGTTGCTAGCTCAGGCAGGATAGTGACTGTTTGTAAAGCTCCGTACCTCACACTAGAGGAAAACGGTGCTAGGCAGGGATCTCTATCACTGACTGTTTGTTTGTCCATTACCTCGGTTATTAAAACAACACTGAGGCTCTGGGCTCTAGTATTAACCTGGTGCACATAGCTCCTGATGAAATGCATTCCCAATGCATGGAAACGCAGCGTTGAGCTGTTGCAAATAAGGGACATGTCAGGGCAACCATTGCTCCTTTAATCCACCTGGAGTGAATGCTATTGCTCTGCCATAGTCCAGCACCTGTGATTATTAGTGCAGTGAGAGTCTGCGCGCTGGCTCTCACTGTTTTGGAGTGGTGTTTGGTGAAATTCCCATACCAATACATCCCCTTGATACCTTTCACCCTGGGATACACATCTTGAACCCTGTGGTTGAATGAGCCCCTTATGCTAGTAGCTTGTGAGACTACACTGGCAATCCAGATGGTGGTGCTATTTGGTATATATCAGTGTTTTCACAATTGTTAAAGTCAGTTTTGCACATTATACTGACGGTTGATACCCCTTATTTCTTAATCAGACAATTAATAAAGACATTATTATTTTGTTTTAGCGCCTATCCCCATGTTATTTGCTCTATTGTATTTATAGGCGTATATTCAATATATCATTTCAATTTATTCCAATTATATGTTGCATGGCCCTATATATAGTAGGCATATACAGTCGGATGCTAAAGTTTGGGCAACCTTGTTAATCGTCATGCATTTCCTGTATAGATCGTTGGTTGTTATAATAAAAAATGTCAGTTATATACAGGTCCTTCTAAAAAAATTAGCATATTGTGATAAAGTTCATTATTTTCTGTAATGTACTGATAAACATTAGACTTTCATATATTTTAGATTCATTACACACCAACTGAAGTAGTTCAAGCCTTTTATTGTTTTAATATTGATGATTTTGGCATACAGCTCATGAAAACCCAAATTTCATATCTCAAAAAATTAGCATATTTTATCCGACCAATAAAAGAAAAGTGTTTTTAATACAAAAAAAGTCAACCTTCAAATAATTATGTTCAGTTATGCACTCAATACTTGGTCGGGAATCCTTTTGCAGAAATGACCACTTCAATGCGGCGTGGCATGGAGGCAATCAGCCTGTGGCACTGCTGAGGTGTTATGGAGGCCCAGGATGCTTCGATAGCGGCCTTAAGCTCATCCAGAGTGTTGGGTGTTGCGTCTCTCAACTTGCTCTTCCCAATATCCCACAGATTCTCTATGGGGTTCAGGTCAGGAGAGTTGGCAGGCCAATTGAGCACAGTAATACCATGGTCAGTAAACCATTTACCAGTGGTTTTGGCACTGTGAGCAGGTGCCAGGTCGTGCTGAAAAATAAAATCTTCATCTCCATAAAGCTTTTCAGCAGATGGAAGCATGAAGTGCTCCAAAATCTCCTGATAGCTAGCTGCATTGACCCTGCCCTTGATAAAACACAGTGGACCAACACCAGCAGCTGACATGGCACCCCAGACCATCACTGACTGTGGGTACTTGACACTGGACTTCAGGCATTTTGGCATTTCCCTCTCCTCAGTCTTCCTAGAGACTCTGGCACCTTGATTTCCAAATGACATGCAAAATTTGCTTTCATCTGAAAAAAGTACTTTGGACCACTGAGCAACAGTCCAGTGCTGCTTCTTTGTAGCCCAGGTCAGGCGCTTCTGCCGCTGTTTCTGGGGAATGCGGCACCTGTAGCCCATTTCCTGCACACGCCTGTACACGGTGGCTCTGGATGTTTCTACTCCAGACTTTGTCCACTGCTTCCGCAGGTCCCCCAAGGTCTGGAATCGGTCCTTCTCCACAATCTTCCTCAGGGTCCGGTCACCTCTTCTCGTTGTGCAGCGTTTTCTGCCACACTTTTCCCTTCCCACAGACTTCCCACTGAGGTGCCTTGATACAGCACTCTGGGAACAGCCTATTCGTTCAGAAATGTCTTTCTGTGTCTTACCCTCTTGCTTGAGGGTGTCAATGATGGGCTTCTGGACAGCAGTCAGGTCGGCAGTCTTACCCATGATTGCGGTTTTGAGTAATGAACCAGGCTGGGAGTTTTTAAAAGCCTCAGGAATCTTTTGCAGGTGTTTAGAGTTAATTAGTTGATTCAGATGATTAGGTTAATAGTTCGTTTAGAGAACCTTTTCATGATATGCTAATTTTTTGAGATAGGAATTTTGGGTTTTCATGAGCTGTATGCCAAAATCATCAATATTAAAACAATAAAAGGCTTGAACTACTTCAGTTGGTGTGTAAAGAATCTAAAATATATGAAAGTCTAATGTTTATCAGTACATTACAGAAAATAATGAACTTTATCACAATATGCTAATTTTTTTAGAAGGACCTGTATATTATATAGGAGACACACACAGTGATATTTGAGAAGTGAAATGAAGTTTATTGGATTTAAATAAAGTGTGCTATAATTGTTTAAACAAAATTAGGCAGGTGCATAAATTTGGGCACTGTTGTCATTTTATTGATTCCAAAACCTTTAAAACTAATTATTGGAAGTCAAATTGGCTTGGTAAGCTCAGTGACCCCTGACCTACATACACAGGTGAATCCAAGTATGAGAAATTAAAATCAATTGTAACTTTCCCTCCTCTTTTAATTTTGTCTGAAGAGTAGCAACATGGGGGTCTCAAAACAACTCTAAAATGACCTGAAGACAAAAATTGTTAAGCATCATGGTTTAGGGGAAGGATACAGAAAGCTGTCTCAGAGATTTTAGCCGTCTGTTTCCACAGTTAGGAACATATTGAAGAAATAGAAGACCACAGGCTCAGTTCAAGTTAAGGATCAAAGTGGCAGACCAAGAAAAATCTCGAATAGACAGAAGTGACGAATGGTGAGAACAGTCAGAGTCAACCCACAGACCAGCACCAAAGACCTACAACATCATCTTGCTGCAGAGGGAGTCACTGTGCATCGTTCAACCATTCGGCGCACTTTACACAAGGAGATGCTGTATGCGAGAGTGATACAGAGGAAGCCTTTTCTCCGCCCACAGCACAAAAAGTGCCGCTTGAGGTGGGCTAAAGCACATTTTGACAAGCCAGCTTCATTTTGGAATAAGGTGCTGTGGACTGATGAAACTAAAATTGAGTTATTTGGCCATAACAAGGGGCGTTATGCATGGAGGAAAAAGAACACAGCATTCCAAGAAAAACACCTGCTACCTACAGTAAAATATGGTGGTGGTTCCATCATGTTGTGGGGCTGTGTGACCAGTTCAGGGACTGGGAATCTTGTCAAAGTTGAGGGACGCATGGATTCCACTCAGTATCAGCACATTCTGGAGACCGATGTCCAGCAATCAGTGACAAAGCCGAAGCTGCGCCGGGGCTGGCTCTTTCAACAATTAAACAATTATAGCACACTTTCTGTAAATCCAATAAACTTCATTTCACTTCTCAAATATCTCTGTGTGTGTGTCTCCTATATGATATATTTAACTGACATTTTTTATCGTAGCAACCAACGATTTATACAGGAAAATCATGACGATTAACAAGGTTGCCCAAACTTTCGCATCCCACTGTATATTCTTTACAAATTCTATAGGATGTTGTATGTTGGTTTTGATATTTCCAAAGGCATTAATATATTTAATATTTTTTTATACTATCTACAGTACTGTGGACAATTTAGAGGACACAGATTCATCAGCAAATCAAAGGGAACATCAGATACATGTATCACGTATAATGTTGTATACAGCAATACACCCTATGTCAGCGGTGGCAAACCTATGGCACAGATGCCAAAGGCGGTACTCAGGGCCCTGTCTGTGGGCACACGCACCTTAGAAAAAGTCTAAGGTGTACCAATATAACTTAGACTTTTCTTAACATTCAGCAGCACAGGGCACACTATGAACAGGACAGGCAGCACTGAATGTAGACTGTCTATTATAGTTAAATGATAAAATACATGGAAGATAAACTATATTGGACTATAGTAATAAGGTAAAATTGGCTTGTTAGCCAAAAATATGTTGATTTTGGGTTGAAGTTTTGGAACACAGTCTGTAAACTGCTCGCCATCAATGTCCATTGTTGGCTAAACCAAGAAAAAAAATTAACAATTTTGGGCTCAGAGGAAAACACTACCAGCCATTGGGGTGTGGGCAGTACTCCCACAACTAAGTGACAACAACTGTGTTTAGCCCCTTTGGAATGCAGACAGTTATGAGTAACTTCAGAATTATGTGCACATTATGCATGATAAGGGATGTTAGCTGAAAAACGCAGGGGTTGCCAGCACCAGAATCCCACAAAATAGGATACAGACCGGTATATAGGCTTCAAGCCTGGTGGTGCATGCAGAAAGGGATCCTGATTGAGGGTCCCAATTTTTCAAAACACTCCAATAATCCCCAGCACTCACCAGTAGTTTGTAAAAAATGTAGATTTAATCACTCAAACAGGCAGGTTACAGCCTGCTGTAACCTGGCTGACTGACTGAATAAATCACCATTTTTCACTAACAACTGGCGAGTGCTGAGGATTATTGGGATGTTATGTGTCAGGGATTAACGAATTAAAAAAACAAAAAAAAAAAAAAAAACATTCTCACAACACATTATGGGCAAAGAAAGGTTACTTTATCAAACAGTAGCACATGTCTAACAGCAGCCATTTTTTAGCACATGTTCCTCCTGACAGAAGCACTGCACATTACTTTAGAAAATTTAAACATAAAATATTGCTTACCTCAACGTGACAATGAGCCTTTCCTCTGGAGAAATGCTGTGCCTCATATTGATGTCCATGAAGGTAAGGACAGTACGTAGCGACGACAGCAAGCAATCAAATGTAGGCACTGACATCCAACAGAAAGAATAGAACTTCTCAGGATGCAGCCACAGATCTTTGTAGAGGGTATGAAAGTGGTCCTTTCTGGTAATGTTGTTAAACAATCGGATGGACCCAAAATCGTCGCCTTCTACTCGGTTCCTCATCCAACAAAGGAGTGTGCTGTCCCCAACGCCGAGAAACAAGCCAATGCAGTAAGACCTCTTCCTCAGAATCTGACATGGTGATACAGCAAAGTGAAGCAACCAAAAGAACCTCTGTACTCTGTAAAGACTACAGAAAATGGCCACAAAACCAAACTCAGGTGACCTTGATTTATACCAGTATCCTGGGTGGAGTTAGTAAATTTAATTTTTTTTCACCATTCCTTGTTTTCTGACGGTCCGCAAAAAAAAAAAAGACACGGGGACACATGGAGGCACAACGGAAGCAAAAACGGACACAGATCACGGAACAACGGAACCCCGTTTTGCGGACCGTGAAAAAATACTGTTGTGTGCACGAGGCCTAAGATGAAGATCAGATCACATATTATGACCAATTTGTGCAGAAATCCAGATCATTCCAAAGGGTTCAAATACTTTTTCTTGCAACTGTACATTGAAAGTCAATGGGGGATGGATCCGTTTTCAATTGCACAATATTGTGTCAGTGAAAACGGATCCGTCCCCATTGACTTACATTGTAAGTCAGGACGGATCCGTTTGGCTCTACATAGTCAGACTCACCAAAATGCTGCAAGCAGTGTTTTGGTGTCCGCATCTAGAGCGGAATGGAGGCAGAACGGAGCCAAACTGGTGCATTCTGAATGGATCTTTATCCATTGAGAATGCATTAGGGCTGAACTGATCTGTTTTGAACCGTTTGTGAGATCCCTGAACGGATCTCACAAACGGAATTCAAAACACCAGTGGGAAAGTAGCCTAAAAGACAGAATTGCTCATTTATTCTTAGTTGCCACAGAAAAAAACGTGATAACAAGCGATCAAAAAGCGCCATTTACTCCAAAATGATACCAATTAAAAATACAAGTCGTCCCACAAAAATCATAAAAATATATACCCACTTCACTCTAGTTTAGTTTATTTTTTGGTCAAAGCATATAGTGGCCTATTTCAGTCCAACAAGAAAAATATATTTTCAGTTCACTTCTACAGTTATTTCTGTTGAAAGCATATTGAGGCATAATACAGTAAAAAAATAAAAATATATACGCACTACACTGTTGCAGTTATTTCTGGTGAAAGCATATAGGGGCGTGTTCCAGTACTACAAAATAAATATATACGCACTTCACTCTTTAGGTTTTTTCAGGTCAAAGCGTATAGTGGCCTATTTCAGTCCAACAAGAAAAAAAATATTCTCAGTTCACTTCTGCAGTTATTTCTGTTGAAAGTGTATAGGGGCGTATTTCAGTAAAAATAGAAAAATATATATGCACTGCACTGTTGCAGTTATTTCTGGTGAAAGCATGTAGGGGCATATTTCAGTACTACAAGAAAAATATATATGCACTTAACGCTTTAAGTTTTTTCTGATCAAAGTATATAGTGGCCTATTTCAGCCCAACAAGAAAAATATATTCTCAGTTCATTTCTGCAGTTATTTCTGGTGAAAGAGTATAGGGGCGAATTTCAGTACTACAAGAAAAATATACGCACTTCACTCTTTAAGTTCTTTGGGTGAAAGCGTATAGGGCGGGCATCCTCAAACTGCGGCCCTCCAGCTGTTGTTAAACTACAACTCCCACAATGCCCTACTGTAGGCTGATACCTGTAGGCTGTTCGGGCGTGCTGGGAGTTGTAGTTTTGCAACAGCTGGAGGGCCGCAGTTTGAGGATGCCTGGTATAGGGGCCTATTTCAGTCCAACAAGAAAAATATATTCTTATTTCACTTCTGCAGTTATTTCTGTTGAAAGCGTATAGGGACGTATTACAGTAAAAAAAAGAAAAATATATATATGCACTGCACTGTGTACTTTTAAATTATCCGCACCACTTCTTCTGCTTCAAGTGTGTGCATTCCTAAAATATCAGTGACATCCAGTGCAGTTCTTTGGTAGACGGTGTCCGCTGCAAACTGTTAAATTATTTGCACCACTTCTTCTGCTTCAAGTGTGCGCATCTCTAAAAAAATCAGTGACATCCAGTGCAGTTTTTACATAGACGGTGCCCGCTGCAGACTTTTAAATTATCCGCACCACTTCTTCTGCACTATTCTTGAAGTCAGCCCAGTGCGAGCAGGTGGTCGGTTGGATTGCAGCAAATAATGCTTCCAGTCGGTTAAGCACCAGCCTGTCTTCCACCTCTTTTCAGCGCCATTACTTGATTTGGCCCTCTCGCCAAGCACGGTTGAAGAGGGACATGAGATGTTGTGCCCTGATTCCCAACCTCTTGAGCATCCACAGTCACAAGAACAAGACAGTAGTGAACGGCAAGTAGAGTTTAATGAGGTGGATGATGATGAGACACAGTTGCCAATGAGTCAACCGCAATTACTGTCTTAAGTAGTTGATGAAGAGAATGAGACACAGTTGACAATCACTAAGGACTCACCAAACAGGCCTGCAACAGTTCCAAGGAGCACCCCCTTACGGAATTCTCCCTTACAAAGGGGTAGATGTTCCGCAGTCTGACGCTTTTTTGAAGAAAGTGCGAATGACAAAAGAATAGTAGTTTGCAACCTGTGCCGTACGAAAATGATCCAGGCGTGAACGCTAGCAACCTCACCACCACCAGCATGATCCGCCACATGGAATCCAAGCACCGTAGTAAGTAGGACGAACGCCTGGGTCCACAATCTGTGTCTGTGGGTCACACCACTGCCTCCTCTTCCCCTATGTTATGTGCTGGACAATCCCCTGTCAAATGCACAGGCCTGGATGCCTCCCGCCCTGCACTTGGACCATTGCAAGCACCACCAGTGACCACATGCACTTCCGTTTCCCAGCACAGCGTCCAAATGTCCTTACCCCAGTCCTTTGAACGCAAACGAAAATATACACCCACCCACCCACAGGCCATAGCACTAAATGCTCAGCTTTCCAAATTACTGGCCCTGGAAATGTTGACATTTAGGCTAGTGGACACTGAGGCCTTCCGCAACCTGATGTCGGCGGCCGTCCTGTGTTACGCAGTCCCCAGCCGCCACTATTTTTCAAGGTGTGCTGTACCCGCCGTACCCCAACATGTGTTCCATAACATCACACGTGCCCTGAACAACGTAGTTACTGGGAAGGTCCACTTAACTACGGAAACATGGACAAGTGCTGGTGTCCAGGGACGCTACATTTCCCTGATGGCACACTGGGTGAATGTTGTGGAGGCTGAGAGCGAGTCGTACCCTGGGGTGACACAGGTAAAACTGATGCCAAGGCCCTACTTCGATCAGGGTTTCCGCCAGCACCTACGTTAGTGGCTCCAACCCCCACTTCTCCACCTCCACTTCCACCTCCGAATTATCCACGTGCAGCACCAATCAGTCAGTAGCTGGAAGCAGTGTATCACTGCAGTGGGGAAGCAGCAACAGGCCGTGCTGAAGCTGATATGCTTAGGAGACAAATAGCACACCGCCGCAGAGCTGTGGCAGGCGATAATAGACTAGTGATGAGCGGGAGGTGCCATATTCGATTTTGCGATATTTTGCAAATATTTGATTGAACATTCGTGTTATATTTGTTGAAAAATCGAATATTCGTAATTATTCAAATTATCGCAAATAATATGCGATTTAATTAATCGTGTATTGCGATTTTTTTCTTTTGATAGTATAAGGCAACGTTCCTATGACCAATTGACTATGGCTAGGCTAATATGTGTATTTTTCGAATATTCTTAATATTGCTCTAACTTCGTCTTTTAGAATATTCGTAATATCGCTCTAACGTCGTCTTTTAGAATATTCGTTATATTGCTCTAATTTCATCTTTTAGAATATTACTAATATTCTAAAAGACAAAGTTAGAGCAATAATAAGAATATACGTAAAAAGTTGAAATCGCTATTCCATTATTATAATTTGAATTATTCGAATTGCGATTTCAACGTAGCACTGCTATATTCCATATTAGACTATAATTAACGAATATGGAATATAGCAGTAAGTTGAAATCGCAATTTGATTATTATAACTTGAATGAATCGAATTGCGATTTCAACTTATACAGTCTACCATGTTTGGTTTGTTATCGTTAATTTAAATAATCGTGTTTGTGCGTCCGTACGTGCGTGCGTCTGTACGTGCGTGCCTGTCTTCGGATCGCAAGGGGAGTGGAGAGAGACCGATTAGAGACAGAGATTTTGAAAAGTTTATTCGAAAATGGCAAAGAGCAATTTCAATCAAGAAGAGCTGGAAGCTATGAAAACTGTAAGCAATTCTACCGAAAAAAGTATGTCACTGTTAAAGGGGAGGCCACAGTTCAAGTCACTCTTAAAGGGGTGGCCACAGTTTAAGTCACTGATAAAGGGGCGGTCACTATTCAAGTCACTCTTAAAGGGGCGGCCACAGCAGACTATGTTGGAGAAGGGGTATGACGATCTAAAATTCCGTTTAGAGAAACAGGCCATAGTACCTAAAGAAGCACGCCGGCTGTGGCATTTGCATGGAAAGATTCATTCAAAAAATGCAATGTTAAAAAAATGGTCCGACCTAAAGCGCCACAGGATGGATCTCATCAAAGAGGTCAGAGCCAAAAATTGTCCAGGTACGATGCTTACATTCATTTTCTATCACCCACCTATTGTTATTTATGTGTTCAATTATGCAAATAAGTATTTATATCCCTTTACAACTGATAACTTAGTTCAGTGGTGTCGAACCGATGCGACGGGTGCTAGAGGCGGCACTCAGAGCCCTCTCTGTGGGCCACATACCCTTGAAAAGGTCTAAGGCGTACTAATCGGCTTTAGACATTTCCTACCATACAGCTTCGCAGGCACACTATTAACAGCTCAGTCAGCATATTGATTGTAGGCAGGCTGTTACAGCAAAATGATAATTGTGTGGAAGACAGACTATACTGGTATTCAGGTACAATGGTAACGTTGGAAATTTGCAATAAATAATTTAGTTGGGTTTCTCTTCTGCCTAAAAGTTCTCCAGCACGAATTTGATAAATGTTGGGACACGTAGCTGATTATCCCTTTATAAAATATACATACACTCACAGCGAGATACAGATATATGATGCAAACCCTTATCCAATGTCAAAACAGAGTTTCCAGGCTCTGTTTTTGGACCCTTTATAAATATTGGCACCACATTTGCTATGCGCCAATCTTGTGGGACATTCCCTGTCAGTATAGAGTCCGCAAATATCAGAAAAAGGGTCTGGCTATGACATTACTTATTTCCCTCAGGGTAAGGGGGTGTATGCCATCCGGTCCTGGCGATTTGTCTATTTTAATCTTTTTTAAGTCGCTGATGTACTTCTTCCTGGGTCAGACAGGGCTTTATCTGCTTTATACACCAAACAATGATTGTCTTTTAAAGTAGATTTAAAATTTATATTTCCTTTTCTTTTACAGCGATAAACAACTTATTGAAAGAGATGAAAATAGTGCAGCGGGAGCAGTGCGACCGGATGAAAAAGTTGAGGGCGCAGCTGATGAAAAGGATGAGGGATGAGCTGACCCTAGCAGAGGAGGCCAACCAAAAGGCCATGGCTGGACTGCTCCAAAAGCTCCAAGTAATTAAAAAATTGCCTTAATTATTTATTTTCATTAGTTTTTGGGGCCCTTCTGTTATTTATATTCTTAATATATTTTGTTATTTAAAGATTGTTTTATAAAACTTTATTGTTCTATAAAATGTGTTGTGTTTTGTTTTATTGTAACCATTGGGGTTACAGTACGGACAATTTAGTCTGGGCCAAAGTAATAATTCATTATCATTACATACAGCAGTCGCCGTTACATAGAAACAGGGTAATAGACATGGCGCCGCTTATGGTCGCACCACTTATTCACTATGACTATTTTCTTGTGACGGTGGTCATGTGTGTGCCACAATTCAAACCAAATACTGCGGACTGTGGCGCTCTTAGCAGCACGCGTGACGGGATCAGGTCCAATCATAGACCTTGTACAACATGCATACATGTAATCCAGAACTATTAAAATACAAGTGTTTGTATTTAATGTGATCATGTCATCAAAAAAATTATAATAATTATGGCTATAAATGGAACATTTTTTATTTATATTGTTTGTGTGTGGAGTATGAGCAATGGGGTATTGGCCAATGGCCATTTGAGGAGAGGTGTACCTATGTAGTGAGGTGACGGTACGGTATGGGGTGTACAGCTGGTTCGCCTCTACGTGGTGCACCCTGGGTTATGGTAAATTAACCAGCGAATACTGAAATACTGGAGGTCAATCATTACTTCTCATAAACTGTGTGTAAGTGAGGAGGTGGGGAGACGACGTGATGGAGGAGGGTTTAAGGTGGTGGAGGGTTTAAGGGGGAAGGTGGGGTTGGAGTGGGTTTTATAGCGTGTGATATACAGTGTGTAGCATGTAAATAGAGGTGCTATGTGCATATGAGAGATATTTGTCTGCTATCCATACATACATGTTACAGACATTGTAGTGTGATGTAAATACAAACCGGATTCCAAAAAAGTTGGGACACTATACAAATCGTGAATAAAAACTGAATGCAATGATGTGGAGATGGCAAATGTCAATATTTTATTTGTAATAGAACGTAGATGACAGATCAAACGTTTAATCCGAGTAAATGTATCATTTTAAAGGAAAAATATGTTAATTCAAAATTTCACAGTGTCAACAAATCCCCAAAAAGTTGGGACAAGTAGCAATAAGGCTGGAAAAAGTAAATTTGAGCATAACGAAGAGCTGGAAGACCAATTAACACTAATTAGGTCAATTGGCAACATGATTGGGTATAAAAAGAGCTTCTCAGAGTGGCAGTGTCTCTCAGAAGCCAAGATGGGTAGAGGATCACCAATTCCCACAATGTTGCGCAGAAAGATAGTGGAGCAATATCAGAAAGGTGTTACCCAGCGGAAAATTGCAAAGACTTTGCATCTATCATCATCAACTGTGCATAACATCATCCGAAGATTCAGAGAATCTGGAACAATCTCTGTGCGTAAGGGTCAAGGCCGTAAAACCATACTGGATGCCCGTGATCTCCGGGCCCTTAAACAACACTGCACCACAAACAGGAATGCTACTTTAAAGGAAATCACAGAATGGGCTCAGGAATACTTCCAGAAAACCATTGTCAGTGAACACAATCCACCGTGCCATCCGCCGTTGCCAGCTGAAACTCTACAGTGCAAAGAATAAGCCATTTCTAAGCAAGATCCACAAGCTCAAGCGTTTTCACTGGGCCAGGGATCATTTGAAATGGAGTGTGACAAAATGTAAGACTGTTCTGTGGTCAGACGAGTCACGATTCGAAGTTATTTTTGGAAATCTGGGACGCCATGTCATCCGGACCAAAGAGGACAAGGACAACCCAAGTTGTTATCAACGCTCAGTTCAGAAGCCTGCATCTCTGATAGTATGGGGTTGCATGAGTGTGTGTGGAATGGGCAGCTTGCATGTCTGGAAAGGCACCATCAATGCAGAAAGATATATTCAGATTCTAGAACAACATATGCTCCCATCCAGACGTCATCTCTTTCAGTGAAGACCCTGCATTTTTCAACAAGATAATGCCAGACCACATTCTGCATCAATCACAACATCATGGCTGCGTAGGAGAAGGATCCGGGTACTGAAATGGCCAGTCTGCAGTCCAGATCTTTCACCTATAGAGAACATTTGGCACATCATAAAGAGGAAGGTGCAACAAAGAAGGCCCAAACTACGATTGAACAGTTAGAGGCCTGTATTAGACAAGAATGGGAGAACATTCCTATTTCTAAACTTGAGAAACTGGTCTCCTCGGTCCCCAGACGCCTGTTGAGTGTTGTAAGATGAAGGGGAGATGCCACACAGTGGTGAAAATGGCCTTGTCCCAACTTTTGGGGGATTTGTTGACACCATGAAATTCTGATTCAACATATTTTTCCCTTAAAATGTTACATTTTCTCAGTTTAAACTTTTTTTTGGATTCCGGTTTGTACTTTAATTTGGGCCATAATCATTTACCGCTTCACACCCAATGACGTAGCTATACTTCATCCAGCAGAATAATTAAACATAGATCAATCCTTATGCGGGCGCCGTGGCCACCTGCTTTGTGTGGCTGCATACACCCACGCCTAATGTCCGTGACAGTCAGTAATACCGATGGTGGACATTTAACCCATACGATGTAGTGGTCACTTGTTAACTATAACAATACAAGCAATACGAATATTTTAGCAATAGTGTTGAATTCGAAATGCAACTAATTTTTATTGCATTGCAATTCCAGCTTTGGGGATTTTGCTATAGGTGGTATTGGTAGAATTAACTAATAAAACAAATATAGTACTGTATGTCAGAATAGTGCCTTATAAAAGTTGGATTCACAATGTGGTTAATAATAATAGCAAATATTATCACATTGTGATTAAAAATTAGCACTGCTAGATTCAATATCAGTTAATTCTAGACCCATTCCATTAGAGAGACCCAGCAGCATCATCAATTTGAAATTGCAATGCGATTAATATAACTCAAAGTAATCACATGGCGATTTCAACTTAGTACTGCTATATTCCATATTCGTTAATTCTAGCCTAATATGGAATATAACAGTGCTAAGTTGAAATCGCAATTCGATTAATTCAAGTTATAATAATCGAATTGCGATTTCAACTTGGACCTGGTTTACTATGGTTGGCTTGGTAGAATTAGCGAACATGACGAATGTATTCGTCATATTCCACAAAACGAAGATAACAAAGTATTCTCCATCTTCGTTTTAGCTATCTATTCATCAACTTCGCTAATTCTAGCAATCACATAGGAAAGTTTACTATAGAGACAGCTATGTTTAATTCGCTATGCGATTATATTACTTTTCTTTTTTTTTTTAATAAGTGGAATAATTATAATACCTGATAATTATTATAATTATTCTATTTATAATACAAAAAGCAAAGTAATCTAATCACATATCGAATTAAACTTAGCTGCCTCTATAGTAAACTTTCCTATATGATTGCTAGAATTAGCGAAGTTGTTGAATAGGTAGCTAAAACGAAGATAGAGAATACTTCGTTATCTTCGTTTTGTGGAATATGACGAATACATTCGTCATATTCGCTAATTCTACCAAGCCATCCATAGTAAACCAGGTCCAAGTTGAAATCGCAATTCAACTATTATAACTTGAATTAATCGAATTGCGATTTGAACGCAATTCTCAAATCCGACAGTACATTCTAGTATATGGAGACGTTCCCATGGTGATGGGGACACTCCATGAGCACGGAAGTCGGCAGAAGCGGCAACGGGCACTGACTGGAGCAGCCAAGAAGTCAGGAGTCCTAAAGACAGGTAAGAACAACTTTAGGGAAGTGGGAAAGAAAAAAAATATAACAAAAAAAAACAAAAAACAAATATTCGATTTTGCGAATATATAGAACTATATTCTAAATATTCGCGAAATCTCGAAGTTACGATATTCGAGAAAAAAAATTGCAATTTGAATATTCGCGCTCAACACTATAATAGACCAGACTGAGCTTAGAACCAGGCATGGTTGTGTCTGATAATGGCATGCATGTGGAAGAGGTGGAAATGGGGGAAAACATTACACAGGGTTATAGATCGACCAACCTCGGTTCGTCTTCTCAGAGCAAATTGGACGATGAAGAGAAGGAGAATCAGGAGACGGTTGCCTCTACTACAGAGGGTTGTACCCATGGAAGTTTAAATCCATCTGTTCAGAGTGGGTGAGCAGAAGAAGAGGAAGATGATGAGGAGATTGAAAGTCATCGTCCTGTTGGTACTATGGAACACATGGCTGACGTCATGTTAGGCTGCCTTTCCTGCGACCCTCGTGTTATACGCATTTTAGACAACATGGATTACTGGTTGCTCACCCTTCTCGAACCCCGCTACAAAGAGAACTTCTCATATCTCATTCCTCTCATGGAGAGGACGAGCAAAACGGTGCAATACTAGAAGATTCTTGTTGAAAAATTGCTCCAAAAATTTCCATCTGAAAACGCTGGCGGCAGAGTCCGTAGTTCCTTGGCCAACCGAGGCGGGAGACAAGGGGAACACACAGCAGTTCCAACAGAGGCAGGGCAACACTCTCCAAAGATTGGGACAGTTTCATGACACCCAGCCAGCACCCTCACCCTGATGCGCAGCCTACTGTCACAAGGAGAGAAACATTTTGGAAGATGGTGAAGGAGTACATAGCAGACCGTGTCAGAGTCCTCAATGATATCTCAGTGCCTTACAACTACTGGGTGTCCAAGCTGGACACGTGGCACGAACTGGCGCTCTCCGCATTGGAGGTGGTGGCTTGCCCTGCCGCCATAGTTTTGTCAGAGCGGGTATTTAGTGCTGCTCTTGGCATTATAACAGATAAGCTTATCCGCCTGTCAACTGAAAATGCTGACAGATTAACTCTTTTAAAAAAGGAACAAGGCCTGGATTAAACATGACTTCTTGACTCCACGAGAGGAAAGCGACTGAACATAAAGGCACTTTAACCTCTTGTGGACACAGGGCGTACAGGTACACCCTGATGTCCGAGTCCTTAAGGATACCTGTAAGCCCTGTGTATTTCTGATCACCGCCGCATGACGGGCGGTGATCGGAATAGAGTGCCTGCTGAAATAATTCAGCAAGCACCCTGTGACAATGCCGAGAGGGGTCCTGTGATCACCCCCCATATCGGCGATCACTGAAAACCGCAGGTCAATTCAGACCTGCCGTTTGCAGCGTTTACGTGTCATTCCGGTGGCGATTGTGGAAGCCATTGCGTCCCCGTGCTGCTGTAATGGGGACCTGATGGCATGGAAGGCAGCTCGATGCCTTCCTTAGGCATCATGGATGCCTTCCGGTGGAGAGCCTGTGAGATCCAGCCCCCTGGATCACACAGGCAGGGAGCTGTATGAGTAATACACACTGTATTACTCATACAGCCAATGCATTCCAATACAGAAGAATTGGAAAGCATTGTAAAGGGGATCAGACCCCAGAAGTTACAGTCCCAGATTGGGACAAAAAATAAAGTGTAAAAAAAAGTTAAATAAATAAAGTTTTACAAAAAAATTACAAGTTTCAAGTACATAAAAAGCATCCTTTTCCCCAAATAAAGTAAAAAAAAATGTATGGAGATGGAGAATTATATATAATGTAAGAATAAATTGATTGTTGAACTAAGATTGTAATGGTTGGAAAAATGTAATGAAGATTTAATAAAAAAAACTTAAAAAAAACAAAGCAAGGGTTAACAGCCAAAAAAAAATTAATATTTATTGTCCTGATTCTGTAGTTTACAGAAACACCCCATATGTGGTCATAAACTGCTGTACGGGCACATGGCAGGGCACTGAAGGAAAAGGAATGCAGATTTTGCTGGACTAGTTTTTTGATACCATGTCCCATTTGAAGCCCCCCTGATGCATCCCTAGAGTATAAACTCCAAAAAGTGACCCAATTTTGGAAAGGTGGCAGTTTTGTTGGTACTATTTTAGGGTACATATGATTTTTGGTTGCTCTATATTACACTTTTTGTGAGAAAAAGTAACAAAAAATAGAAATTCTGAAATTTAATCTCTATTTGCCATTAACTCTTGTGGAACATCTAAAGAGTTAACAAAGTTTGTAAAATTCAGTTTTGAATACCTTGAGGTGTGTAGTTTCTTAAATGGGGTCACTTTATTGGCGTTTCTACTCTAGGGGTGCATCAGGGGGGCTTCAAATGGGACATGGTGTCAAAAAACTAGTCCAGCAAAAACTGCCTTCCAAAAACCATATGGCATTCCTTTCCTTATGCGCCCTGTTGTGTGACCATACAGCAGTTTACGACCACATATGGGGCATTTCTGTAAACAACAGAATTAGTGCAATAAATATTCTGTTTTTATTTTTTATTATTTACAACGTTCATCTGACAGGTTAGATCATGAGCTATTTTTATAGAGCAGGTTCATACTGATGCAGGGATGCCGCAATATTATTTTTTAAACAAAAAATAATAATTTTAGTGTCTCCATAGTCCGAGAGCCATAGTTTTGGGAAATTTTCTTAGGTAGGGGCTCATTATTTGCGGGATGCGATGACGGTTAGTTTGGTACTATTTTAGGGTGCATACGCCTTTTTGATCGCTTGCTATTACACTTTTTGTGATATAAAAAAATTGCTTTTTTGACACCGTTTTATTTTATTTTTATAATGGTGTGTCCGTATTGCAAATTCCAATAATCTGGGCCTAATATAGTGTTCATATTTTGTGGTGTTCTGTAACGAATACTGTACTACATCAGAAAACAGTGTCTGTATTGCAAAACCCAATAATCTGGGCATAATATAGTGTCCATATTCTGTGGTGTTCTGTAACCAATACTATTCTACTTTGAAAAAAAGTGTCTGATTTGCAAATTCCAAAAATCTGGGCCTAATAAAGTGTCCATATTCTGTAGGTTTCAGTTATATATACTGTCCTGCATCCAAAAACTGTCTGTATTTAAAATATCAATAATCTGGCCCTAATATAGTATCCATAATTAGTGGTCGTCTGTAACCAATACTGTACTACATCAGAAAACAATGTCTGTATTGCAAATTCCTATAATTTGGGCCTAATATAGTGTCCATATTCTGTGGGTTTATGTGGCATTTACTGTCCTGCATCGGAAAACTGTGACTGTATTGCAGATTTCAATAATCTGGGCCTACTATAGTGCCCATAATCTGTGGTGTTCTGTAACCAATATTGTACTACATCAGAAAACAGTGTCTGTGTTGCAGAATCCAATAATCTGTGCCTAATATAGGGTCCATAATCTGTGGTGTTCTATAACTAATACTGTACTACATCAGAAAAAGTGTCTGTATTGCAAATTCCAATAATGTGGGCCTAATATAGTGTTTTTATTATGTGGTGTTCTGTGACCAATACTTTTCTTCATCAGAAAACAGCGTTTGTATTGTGGATTCCAATAGTCTGGGCCTAATATAGTGTCCATAATCTGTGGTGTTCTGTAAACAATATTGTACTACATCAGAAAACAGTGTCTGTGTTGCAGAATCCAATAATCTGTGCCTAATATAGTGTCCATAATCTGTGGTGTTCTATAACTAATACTGTACTACATCAGAAAACAATGAATGTAATGCAAATTCCAATAATCTGGGCCTAATAATATAGTCATTATTCTCTTGGTTTCTGAGACATATAATATCCTGCATCCAAAAACTGTGTCCGTATTGCAAATTCCAATAATCTGGGCCTAATATAGTGTTCATATTCTGTAAGCAATACTGTGCTACATCAGAAAACAGTGTTTGTATTGCAAAACCCAATAATCTGGGCCTAATATAGTGTCCATATTCTGTGGTGTTCTGTAACCAATACCAATAATATAGTGTCATTATTCTCTTGGTTTCTGAGACATATAATGTTCTGCATCCAAAAACTGTGTCCATATTGCAAATTCCAATAATCTGGGCCTAATATAGTGTTCATATTCTGTGGTGTTCTGTAAACAATACTGTACTACATCAGAAAACAGTGTCTGTATTGCAAAACCCAATAATCTGGGCCTAATATTGTGTCCATATTCTGTGCTGTTCTGTAACCAATACGGTTCTACATTTAAAAAAAAGTATCTGTATTGCAAATTCCCCAAATCTGGTCCTAATATAGTGTCCATATTCTGTGGGTTTCTTTGACATATACTATCCTGCATCCAAAAACTGTGTCTGTATTGCAAATTCCAATAATCTGGGCCTAATATAGTGTCCATAATTAGTGGTGGTCTGTAACCAATACTGTACTACATCAGAAAACAGTGTCTATATTGCAAATTCCAATAATCTGGGCCTAATATAGTGTCCATATTCTGCGGGTTTCTGTGGCATATACTGTCCTGCATCCCAAAATTGTGTCTGTATTGCAAATTCCAATAATCTGGGCCTAATATAGTGTACATAATTAGTGGTGGTCTGTTTCCAATACTATACTACATCAGAAAACAGTGACTGTATTGCAAATTCCAATAATCTGGGCCTAATATAGTGTCCATATCCTGTGGGTTTCTTTGACATATACTGTCCTGCATCCAAAAACTGTGTCTGTATTGCAAATTCCAATAATCTGGGCCTAATATAGTGTCCATAATTAGTGGTGGTCTGTAACCAATACTGTACTACATCAGAAAACAGTGTCTATATTGCAAATTCCAATAATCTGGGCCTAATATAGTGTCCATATTCTGTGGTGTTCTGTAAGCAATACTGTACTACATCAGAAAACAGTGTCTGTATTGCAAAACCCAATAATCTGGGCCTAATATAGTGTCCATAATTAGTGGTGGTCTGTAACCAATACTGTACTACATCAGAAAACAGTGTCTATATTGCAAATTCCAATAATCTGAGCCTAATATAGTGTCCATATTCTGTGCTGTTCTGTAACCAATACGGTTCTACATTTAAAAAAAAATATCTGTATTGCAAATTCCCAAAATCTGGTCCTAATATAGTGTCCATATTCTGTGGGTTTCTTTGACATATACTGTCCTGCATCCAAAAACTGTGTCTGTATTACAAATTCCAATAATCTGGGCCTAATATAGTGTCCATAATTAGTGGTGGTCTGTTTCCAATACTATACTACATCAGAAAACAGTGACTGTATTGCAAATTCCAATAATCTGGGCCTAATATAGTGTTTATCTTCTGTGGTGTTCTGTAAACAATACTTTTCTTCATCAGAAAACAGCGTTTGCATTGCGGATTCCAATAGTCTGGGCCTATTATAGAGTCCATAATCTGTGGTGTTCTGTAAACAATATTGTACTACATCAGAAAACAGTGAATGTATTGCAAATTCCACTAATCTTGGCCTAATATAGTGTCCATATTCTGTGGGTTTATGTGACATATAATGTCCTGCATCCGAAAACTGTGTCCGTATTACAAATTTCAATAATCTGGGCCTAATATAGTCTTCATATTCTGTAAACAATACTGTACTACATCAGAAAACAGTGTCTGTATTGCAAAACCCAATAATCTGTGCCTAATTTTCTGTGGTCTTCTGTAACAAATACCAATAATATAGTGTCATTATTCTCTTGGTTTCTGAGACATATAATGTCCTGCATCCGAAAACTGTGTCCTGTAAAGGGTTAGGTAGCAGGGCTGTCGTCTCCTGGGTAGACAGGCACAGTTTAGCAGGCACACCGAAGAAGTTGCAGTCCACACAGCAGGAACTTCGTCTAACTGACCTCAGCCAGTTTTATTGTCAGGTTGAGGTACAAAACATAAAACATAACAAACAAAAATCCTAAGCCTGTCTGGCTCTAACTATACAGCATGAACCCTCCCTGACCAAGTGCCGGCCTAATACCAAGCACCTAAACAAAATAGCAAAGTCCATACCTCTTGAAGGGCTCTCACAGGCTCCATGCAGGTAACCTGTTCCCAGGCTGAGAGAGCTGTGTCTGCATTCTCAGCCTTATATCAGGCCAGCACACCTGAGGAGTAATTACCTGACAGCCCAAAACCCAGACTGTCCAGATGGAGTGAGGCCCACCCTTCTCTCCCCACTCCAGCAACACAGGCCCTAAGAACAGGTTTTATGCAAACCGCAGTTGCAGAGACCTCTCCTGAACATTTCCCTGGTTGCTTTTAAATGACAGAAGTGAGAAATCTTGGGCACACATAGACCCTGTCCACTACTTCTTCAGACACTCTGTCACAGTCCATGCAAATTCCAATAATATGGGCCTAATATAGTGTTCATATTCTGTGGTGTTCTGTAAGCAATACTGTACTACATCAGAAAGCAGTGTCTGTATTGCAAAACCCAATAATCTGGGCCTAATATAGTGTCCATATTTAGTAGTGGTCTGTAACCAATACTGTACTACATCAGAAAACAGTGTCTGTATTGCAAATTCCAATAATCTGGGCCTAATATAGTGTCCATAATCTGTGGTGTTCTGTAACCAATACTTTACTACATCAGAAAACAGTGTCTGTATTGCAGATTCCAATAATCTGGGCCTAATATAGTGTCCGTATTCTGTGGTGTTCTGTAACCAATACTTTTCTACATCAGAAAACAGCGTTTTTATTGTGGATTCCAATAGTCTAGGCCTAATATAGTGTCCATAATCTGTGGTGTTCTGTAACCAATACTGTACTACATCAGAAAACAATGTCTGTATTGCAGATTCCAAAATTCTTGGACTAATATAGTTTCCATATTCTATGGTTTTCTGTAACCAATACTGTACAACAGCAGAAAACAGTGTCTTTATTGCAAATTCCAATAAGCTTGGTCTAATATAGTGTCCTTAAATAGTGGCGTTCTGTGACATGTGTAAAGGCTGATTTATTGGCCTGCATTTGTGGGAGGGGTGTAGCTGCCTTTATATCCGGCATACGCCCCTCCCTCAATGAACGTCTCGTCTTGTTTCTACCTACCACACATGCAGGCAGGTGTCGGCAGTGTTCCTGGGCTCACGAGTCTGCGGTCAAAGGTGAGTATGCTGCCTCATCCAGCAGCCATGTCCACGTAGTCCGGCCGGCGGTGTTTCGGCTCCCCAAGGTGAGGGGGAGCACCACCGCACCGGAACGATCGGCAAGGGAGCTACGTGCGGCTCCCCACGCGGCCATTCATCGTAGGGTTTCAGGGGACAGCGTGTTCCCAACTTCGGCGCAGTCGTAAAGTCTTGCACGGGCCGCCGTGCAGTTAGATAGGAAGGTAGGGAGCCTGAGCTGCAGCAGGCTCGTGGTCTATTAGTCAGGTCTGCCTGCTCCAGCTCAGTGCACAGGTCAGAACCCTGCTTGCTGGTGAAGATTAACCTCTTAGTGACCAAGTGTTTTTTCATCAATGTACTTGTATGGGGTCTAGTTTTTTGCAGGACAAGTTATAGTTTTTAATGCACCATTTCAAGTACATGTACTGATTGATTAAAGCAAGCTGTTTTAGCTAAACCCTCCGTTGTTTAAGTCAGTAAAAGGCGTATTAATGGTCACTAAGGAGTTAAAATAAAATATTTAGTATATATAAGGGGGGGGGGTCATATGTGGTTTAGGCAATATTGTTAAGCACCCCTTTTGTAGTTTCTCAGCAGGCTTCTCTTTAAGTTGCAGCACTTTGTGTCATATTAAAAAAAAAAAAAAAAAAAGAGGCTGAGGCTGTTTGTGTAGGTTAATCAGGATTTATTCTCAGTTTGGTACTATATTATAGTACTGCTACACAGCATGGTCTTACGCCGTATGATTCTTTGCACTAGGCTCAGTCGTACATGCAGCGCGTTTGTTCCACTCAGTTTACCGTAGTTACTTTTGGTTTCCGCATTACTATTGTTTCGTTTTAATTCCTGTTCACACTTGTCACTGGTGTTTCATGATTTGATGTTTATTTTCTAGGTCCGTGCTTCCCTTTTCTCGAGTATCGCCAGAGTTTTTCTTAAAAAATAAAAAATAAAAAATAATATATATAAGTAAATAAATAAATCATTGATTTGTCAGCCCCACATGGGTCCCATGTAGCTAGTCTCGACTCCCTCATCCCATCAGAGGAGGTTAGCATGAAGTATTCCTCCATTGACCAAGCCATAGCTATCATCATGCACTTAGGTCCTGGAGCAGCGTTGTCTAAGGCGGATATATACGACGCCTTTAAGCTTCTCCCGATCATGCCGGCCCTCTGGCAGTGGCATGGCATTAAGTGGAGAGACCAGTATTACTTCTCTTCGAAGCTCACGTTTGGTTCTAAAAGCAGCCCGTGGCTATTCGATCAGTTGGCACAGGCCCTCCACTGGGTGTTAGAGAACAAGGTACAGTGTGAGCATGTCATCCATTATTTAGACAACTTCTTGCTGATAGAGAGGCCAGGAGTTGCCCCAGTAGGTCTCAAGAAGCTTCTGAATTGTTTCTCTCGGTTAGACGTCCCAGTGTCCCCTAAGAAGGTTGAGGGTCCGTCCACTGTCATCACTTTCCTGGGCATTGTTTTAGACTCGCAAAACATGCTAGCGAAGTTACCCACAGCTAAACTGAACAGGATCAGGGAAGTGATACACAGGTTCACGGTTGGGCATGCTGAACTTTGCCATGCGTATAATCCCACAAGGCAGGTCATTCATTTCTCGTCTGTTGACACTCCTCCCCTCAGCACCTTGTCAGGACAGCCCGGTGCACTTAGACAGTCTGGCTCTGGCGCGGGCGTGCTCGGCCTGCGGCCCTCCAGCTGTTGCGGAACTGCAGCTCCCATCATTCCCTGACAGCCTACAGCTGTCATCCTACAGAGGGGCATCGTGGGAGTTGTGGTTTTGCGGCGGCTGGGGGGCCGCGGGTTGAGCATCCCTGCTCTAGCGGATCTTCACATGTGGGATCACTTTCTCCACCATTGGAATGGAATTTCCCTTTTTCATTCCCGCAATATGTAGTAGTTCTCCTGTAATTTTTTTTTCTGACGCAGCTGCAAGTTCAGGGTTTGCAGCCATTTTTGGCACCCATTGGTTGGCAGGCGAGTGGCCAGTTCGAGTCAGACGAATCCCGGGTTTCTTGCAGACCTCAGCACTATTTGAGTTGTATCCCATGGTCGCGGCCGCCTGTGTTTGGGGTAGCAATTGGTCTAATTGTTCAGTTTTGTTTGTAACAGATAACGCAGCTGTTATCGATATTTAACCAGCGGTTTGTCTAAGTCCTTACATATTATGAGTCCCCTAAGGCGTCTAGTACAACTTTCATTAATGCATCATTTCCATTTCAGTTGTGCACACTTGCCTGGTACGCAAAACATGGCAGCGGATGCCTTGTCACGAGCTAATACCTCCCTTTTCTTTCAGATCATGCCAGAAGCGGACATCACAGGTGCCATGATTCCTCCGCACGAGTCACTAGTCCTGGTCTAACCAAACACCTAGCTACTGCTCACATGTTGCTTGCTAAATCTCTCTCACCTAATACGGCCAGAGCTTCCCACACAGGGTGGAACACATATTGTAGGTTCCAGGAGCGGTTCCCTCAGGGGCAGTCCAGCTTTGTAGAATACGTTCTTGCTTTCATAGGGTTTTGTCACTCCGAGTTGAAGTTATCCCATAATACGGTTAGGTCCTACCTAGCAGGGGTTCAGCACTTTCTGGCTGTGAGCTACCCGGATCGGGGTTCCTTATTCTCTGTCCACGCTGTTAAGGCCGCTTTGAGGGGTCTGGGTAAATGTAGCGTGAAAGGACGGGTCCGTAGACAGGCTATTTCAGGTCAGGTTTTCCGTGATCTCTCTGACGCCTTAGACAAAGGTCCTTATGGTTTCCTCCTTAGCCTAGTGCTCAAAGCTGCTATTTATTTAGCCTTTTATGTGTTTGAGACCTGGTGAGTTCACAAGCTCCTCCAACAGCAGTAAGTTCGTAGCTATTAGCCAACTGGTTCCGAGTGTTGAGGGTTTCTCTTTTCTGTTGCCAGCGTCGAAACGTCACAGGTGGGTCCTCCGGCTCAGGTGTCATTCTTCCCCACAGAACACCATTGGTGCCCCGTCCGTGTACTCAATCAGTTACTGGCAGCATTAGATGGCCTTGGGCCGAGTAGTCCATTATTGCCTTTCGGCCAATCGCCTCTCACAACCCACCAATTTGTGTCCCATATACGCCCTCTGTTGGCCAGCTTAGGGGTGGATCCAGCTTCGGTGACGGGTCATTCATTCCGCATCGGGGCTGCATCCGCAGCTTCAAAAAATCAGGTGCCGACGCACGTAATCCAAAAGTTAGGTCGCTGGCGGTCATCGTGTTTTAGCAGGTATATTCCTCATCCTAAGGTCGAAATGTCGCTTGCTTTTGAGAATCTGGTTCTGTAATTTTGTGTTGTAATAAAGGAAAATCCTGCCTTTTAAGTTTGCTGTTTTTGCCCTCTATTCAGGCGTCCCTACATCGCCGCGGTTACGGCATAATTCTAGCCGCTTTAGAGTTGAGGGGGCCGGAGATGGGGTCAGTTCCTTCTCGCCATCATTAACCCCGACCACAAATACTATCCTGCATCCGAAAACTGTGTCCGTATTGCAAATCCCTATAACCTGGGCCTAATATATTGTTCATATTTTGTGCTGTTCTGTACCAATACTCTACTACATCAGAGTCTTTACTACAGCAAAATCCAATAATCTGGGCTTAATGTAGTGTCCATAATCAGTGGTGTTCTGTAACCAATACTGTACTACATCAGAAAACTGTGTCTGTATTGCAGATTCCAAAATTCTTGGCCTAATTTAGTTTACATATTCTGTGGTTTTCTGTAACCAATACTGTACAACAGCAGAAAACAGTGTCTTTATTGAAAATTCCAATAAGCTTGGCCTAATATAGTGTCCATAATCTGTGGTGTTCTGTAACCAAAACTGTTCTACATCAGAAAACAAGTGTCTGCATTACAGATTACAATAATCTGGGCCTAATATAGTGTCAATATGCTGTGGTGTTCTGCAACCAATATTGTACTACATCAGAAAAAAAGTGTCTGTAAGTGTTGTTCTGTAACCAATACTGTATTACATCAGAAAACAGTGACTGTATTGCAAATTCCAAAAATCTGGGCCTAATATAGTGCCCATATTCTGTGGGTTTCTATGACATATACTGTCCTGCATGTGAAAACTGTGTCCGTATTGCAGATTTCAATCATCTGGGCCTAATATAGTGTCCATATTCTGTGGTGTTCTGTAATTAATACTGTACTACAGCCAAAAACAGTGTCTGTATTGCAAATTCTAATAATGTGGGCCAGATATAGTGTCCATAATCTGCGGTGTTCTGTAACCAATACTGTACTAAATCAGAAAACAGTGTCAGTATTGTGGATTCCAATAGTCTGGGCCTAATATAGTGTCCTTATTCTGTGGTGTTTTGTAACAAATACTGTACTTCATCAGAAAACAGTGTCTGTATTGCAGATTCCAAAATTCTTGGCCTAATATAGTTTCCATATTCTTTGGTTTTCTGTAACCAATACTGTACTACATCAGAAAACAGTGTCTCTATTGAAAATTCCAATAAGCTTGGCCTAATTTAGTGTCCATATTCTGTGGTGTTCTGTAACCAATGCTGTTCTACATCAGAAAACAGCGTCTGCATTGCATATTCCAATTATCTGGGCCTAATATAGTGTCTATATTCTGTGGTGTTCTGTAACCAATACTGTATTACATCAGGAAACATTGTCTGTATTGCAGATTCCAAAATTCTTGGCCTAATATAGTTTCCATATTCTGTGGTTTTCTGTAACCAATACTGTACAAAAGCAGAAAACAGTGTCTTTATTGAAAATTTCAATAAGCTTGGCCTAATATAGTGTCCATAATCTGTGGTGTTCTGTAACCGATACTGTTCTACATCAGAAAACAGTGTCTGCATTGCAGATTCCAATAATCTGGGCCTAATATAGTGTCATTATTCTGTGGTGTTCTGTAACCAATATTGTACTACATCAGAAAAAAGTGACTGTATTGCAAATTCATAAAATCTGGTCCTAATATACTGCCCACATTCTGTGGGTTTCTATGACATCGACTGTCCTGCATCTGAAAACTGTGTCTGTATTGCAAATTCTAATAATCTGGGCCTAATATAGTGTCCATAATCTGCGGTGTTCTGTAACCAATAATGTACTAAATCAGAAAACAGTGTCTGTATTGCGGATTCCAATAGTCTGGGCCTAATATATTGTCCATAATCTGTGCTGTTCTGTAACCAATAATGTACTACATCAGAAAACAATGTCTGTATTGCAGATTCCAATAATCTCGGCCTAAGGTAGTATTGATATGCTGTGGTGTTCTGTAACCAATACTTTACTACAGTACATCAGAAAACAGTGTCTGAAATGCAGATTCCAATAATCTGGGCCTAATATAGTGTCCATAATCTGTGGTGTTCTGTAACCAATACTGTACTACATCAGAAAACAGTGTCTGTTATGCAGATTCCAATAATCTGCGCTAGAGTTGAGAGGAAATGGTAAAATAAGATTCAGGGTTAGGTGGCAATACAGCAAACTTTTGCTTCACCACTGGTCACATGGAGAAAACAGGGGCCGAGGTCTCTTGCAGTCTGGTGGTGCACAGCTAGTCAAGTACAAAAATGGTTCCACAAATAGAAATGAATAAGTGGCACTCACCATTCGATGTGAATATTTATTTTACTGGATGAAGAGAGGGGGATGACAAAAACAGTGCAATCACAGATACATGGCGACTGACGTTTCGCATACCACCGCTTCATCTGGCCAATACTGACAACCCTTTGACGCAAATGACATCATCTTTTAAGCGCCACACGCGCTAACTTAGGCACGTAATGTTGGCGTAGGCTGCCGCATATCATTGCGAATGTAGGCTATGTCAGCGACAGGGGTATACATCGATGTTACAGAATAAGATATCAGTGAAACAATATAGCAAGAACAAACAACATACATATAATATTGCGACATCACACAAAGACACTCATGTCAAGTTTTCCATTCAGTACCAGAGGGCCCGTGGCATTTGAACGCAAAATCCATCTACCTTCTTTTCTTAGTAGTTCCCATCCTCTATCGCCCCCTCTGGTTGAATTCTGAACGACCTCTAAACCTGCAAATCTGAGGACATTTTTATTTTTAAATTAGGGTACACCTCAAAATATTGGGAACTATAACCTGCGATAACGCCCTCCAGTCATGCTAAACACACGTCCAGACAATACACTGGCTGCAGGGCAGGGCAGCACCTCCAAGGCTTAAAGGGCAATCTCAGGCCATGTGCCCAATTAGGAGACCCAGAAGTTGCAGGGGGCAGAACCATCAGTCAGTTCGTCTAGGCGTGTGCAAACATACTGCCCCACCATGCTGCACGTCCCCATGATGTTCACGATCCAATTGGATATCTGCTCTATCAACTTTCAATGTTCTTTTCTGCGCCTACCATGTTGATCACGGTTAGCGGCAAATCAGGGTTTCACACCGGAGAGGGAGCGTGAGAGAGACCACATCCAAGGGAGGTCAATGTTTGAAATTAAATGTTAAGGAGGGGGGCGCGTGACAATTACCCACTCAGGACTTGGGGAAGTAGTGACGATAAATAACAATACAGGACTCTTAAGATGCCCTGTTATTTGGATGGTTAATAAAAAATTACAGGGAATGTCAATGCAGTATTTTGGATTAAGAAACGTAAGACAGGAGAGGCCCTGCTGCCGCTTTGTTGACTCTAGATAACTTCTGCCTGATCGCACGTCCCTGTGACGTCCACCATCCATTTGGATATCTTCTCTATCAACTTTTGATGTTTTTTTCTGAGCCTACCATGTTGATCACGGTTATCGGCGTATCAGAGACCACATCCAAGGGAGGTTAATTGTTTCAAATAGAGTGGAAATGTGGGACAAACTATTGAAGCGCAAATGTGGGACAACTTGTTAAAGTTTAAGCATTGAATGAAAGGAGGTGGCACACATCAATTAAAGAAGAATTTCCAAAATTGTATACCCTGTCACCTATGTGGAACAGGGGTATCTATCTGGCAAAATTTTAAAAATGTCGCCTGAGAAAGTAACTCACAATTTTTTTAAATGTATGTTCCTGTCACCAATACAAAGGTGCTCCCTCTCTGGCATGGAACCCTGATTCGCCGATAACCGCGATCAACATGGTAGGCTCAGAAAAGAACATCGAAAGTTGATAGAGAAGATATCTAAATGGATGGTGGACATGACATCCACCATCCATTTAGATATCTTCTCTATCAACTTTCGATGTTCTTTTCTGAGCCTACCATGTTGATCACGGTTATCGGCGAATCAGGGTTCCATGCCGGAGAGGGAGCGTGAGAAAGAGAGACTACATCCAAGGGAGATAAATGGATGAAATTTTATTTTGATCGAACGGAAATATGGGAAAAGTTATTAAAGCAGAAGGATCGAATGAAAGGGCCAATTAAAGACGAATATCACCTATGCAGAGTAGGGGTTTTTCATCGCCAGAAATGGGTTAATGTCACCCACCAATGGAACAGATTATTTTTTAAAATTTCTGTCCCCGTCACCTATGCAGAGCAGGGGTTTATTCACGTCAAAAATTTTAAAATGTCAACCCAAGAATGTAACAGAAAAATTAGTCAAATTTATTAACCTGTCTACTAAGTAGAGCAGAGGTCTATCACGGACAAAAATTGTTTAATGTCACCAGAAAATGTTAAATAAAAATTGTTGAAATGTAATAAGCTGTCAACTAGGTAGAGTAGGGGTATATTACAGCCAAAAATTGGTGAATCTAACCCGAAAATGTAACAAATTAGTGAAATTACATAAAATAAAATAAAATACGTACAAAAAAAAATTTTGATTTATGAGGTGGAGGTCCATATTGAGTAGGAGTTTGAGGAGGTGGTGGACAAAGCGGTGTAGGTGGAAGCAGCGGTGGAGGAGGATGAGGTAGCCAACACTGTTTTTTGGTTTTAAATTTTTTTTTTTTATAATTAGGGTACACTCCAAAACAGTGTGAAATATCCAAAATAGAAGAATGAGCAATTGCGCTGTAGATAACAATGTCTGGTTAAGGCCGGTATGCATGTCTATTCTGCACAAGGTATGGACAAGTCCTGTGGGATCCAAGCCTGGTTCGTTTTAATGAACGTGAGCTTGTCCACATTGGCTGCCTGCGGACAGGCGGCCTGCTGTGCTAAACACACGCTCAGATAATAAACTGGCTGCAGGGCAGGCCAGCACCTCCAAGGCATAAATGGCAAGCTCAGGCCATGTGCCCAATTTGGAGACCCAGAAGTTGAAGGAGGCAGACCCGTCATTCAGTACGTGTAGGCGTGTGCACACATACTGCTCCACCGTGTTGGTGAAATGCTGCCTCCTGCTAAGACGTTCCATATCAGCTGGTGGTGCTGGTTGTTGTGGCGTGCTGACAAAGCTTTTCCACATTTCGGCCATGCTAACCCTGCCTTCTGAGGTGCTGGCGGTGCCCCAGCTGCATTGGCGACCTCTTCCTCCTCCTCTGCCTTTGCCTTGTGCTAACACTGTGCCCCCGCCGTCAGGTGGGAATGCCACCAGCAGCGCGTCTACCAGCGTGCACTTGTACTCGCGCATCTTACGATCACGCTCCAGTGACGGAATTAGGGGCGGTATGTTGTCCTTGTAATGGTGGTCCAGCAGCAGGGCCACCCATTAATCAGCACAAGTTAGAATGTAGGCAACTCGACGGTCGTTGCGGGGACACTGCAGCATGCAATTGCTCATGTGTGCCAAGCTGCCCAGAGGCAACAAAAAGCTCTCCTCTGTGGGAGGTGTATTGTCTGTGTCCTCTGTATCCCCCCAGCAATGCACCAGTGATGGCCACGAGCTGGTCTGGGTACCACCCTGCTGTGAACAAGGTTCCTCCTCCATCTCCTCATTCTCCATCTCGTCGTCCTCCAGAACTGTGCCCTGACTGGACAATTGTGTACCTGGCGTTTGTGGGTGCAGGAACCTACCCTTGGAGCCACTTGTGAATGACTGGCTGGAAACCCTATTAAATGATCCCTCTTCCTCCTCCTCCTCCTGTGCCACATCCTCTTCCATCGTTGCCAGTAGTGTTTTTTTTAATAAGGCATAGAAGTGGGATAGTAACGCTGAGAATGGTGTTATAGGCACTGACCATGTTGGTGGAGTACTCAAAACAGCGCAACAAGGAACACAGGTCTCGCATGGATGCCCAGTCATTGGTGATGCTGTTCTGGTGAGCGACTCACCCGTGCGTGCTGCAGCTGAAACTCCACTATCGCCAGCTGCTGCTCGCACAGTCTGGCCAGCATGTGCAAGGTGGAGTTCTACCTTGTGGGCACGTTGCATGTAAGGTGTTGAGGGGGAAGGCCGAAGTTACGCTGCAGCGCTGACAGCAGGGTCAGAAAGCCGAAAGCGCGCACAGACGCCATGCACTTTACAGGGAGTGCAGAATTATTAGGCAATTTGTATTTTTGAGGATTAATTTTATTATTGAACAACAACCATGTTCTCAATGAACCCAAAAAACTCATTAATATCAAAGCTGAATATTTTTGGAAGTAGTTTTTAGTTTGTTTTTAGTTTTAGCTATTTTAGAGGGATATCTGTGTGTGCAGGTGACTATTACTGTGCATAATTATTAGGCAACTTAACAAAAAACAAATAAATACCCATTTCAATTATTTATTTTTACCAGTGAAACCAATATAACATCTCAACATTCACAAATATACATTTCTGACATTAAAAAACAAAACAAAAACAAATCAGTGACCAATATAGCCACCTTTCTTTGCAAGGACACTCAAAAGCCTGCCATCCATGGATTCTGTCAGTGTTTTGATCTGTTCGCCATCAACATTGCGTGCAGCAGCAACCACAGCCTCCCAGACACTGTTCAGAGAGGTGTACTGTTTTCCCTCCTTTCCCTCCAGCCACGGGCCCATCCATCTGGCCCATCAAGACTCACTTTCATTTCATCAGTCCATAAAACCTTAGAAAAATCAGTCTTGAGATATTTCTTGGCCCAGTCTTGACGTTTCAGCTTGTGTGTCTTGTTCAGTGGTGGTCGTCTTTCAGCCTTTCTTACCTTGGCCATGTCTCTGAGTATTGCACACCTTGTGCTTTTGGGCACTCCAGTGATGTTGCAGCTCTGAAATATGGCCAAACTGGTGGCAAGTGACATCTTGGCAGCTGCACGCTTGACTTTTCTCAGTTCATGGGCAGTTATTTTGCGCCTTGGTTTTTCCACACACTTCTTGCGACCCTGTTGACTATTTTGAATGAAACGCTTGATTGTTCGATGATCACGCTTCAGAAGCTTTGCAATTTTAAGAGTGCTGCATCCCTCTGCAAGATATCTCACTATTTTTGACTTTTCTGAGCCTGTCAAGTCCTTCTTTTGACCCATTTTGCCAAGGAAAGGATGTTGCCTAATAATTATGCACACCTGATATAGGGTGTTGATGTCATTAGACCACACCCCTTCTCATTACCGAGATGCACATCACCTAATATGCTTAATTGGTAGTAGGCTTTCGAGCCTATACAGCTTGGAGTAAGACAACATGCATAAAGAGGATGATGTGGTCAAAATACTCATTTGCCTAATAATTCTGCACTCCCTGTATGCAGCAGCTCTTACATATCTGGGTAATTTTTAAGGAATCTCTGCACCACCAAATTAAGCACATGCGCCAGGCAAGGGAGGTGCGTCAAACCGGCTAGTCCCAGAGTTGCTACGAGATTTTGCCGATTATCGCACACCACCAGGCCGGGCTTGAGGCTCACTGGCACCAACCACTCATCGGTAGGTTGTTCAAGGCCCGTCCACAGCTCCTGCTTGGTATGGGGTTTGTCCCCCAAACAGATACGTTTTGAAACTGCCTGCTGTCATTTACCCCTGGCTGTGCTGAAGTTGGTGGTGAAGGTGTTACGCTAACCAGATGTGGAGCCGGTAGAGGATGAGGAAGCGGAGTAGTAGGAGGAAGCAACAGGAGGCAAACTGAAGCGCCCTGAAATCCTTGGTGGTGGAAAGACATGAGGCAAACTGCTATCCGCCTCAGGCCCAGCCGCCACTGCATTTACCCAGTGTGCGGTTATGGAGATATAACGTCCCTGACCGCGCTTACTGGTTCATGTATCCGAAGTGAGGTGCACCTTGCCACAGATGGTGTTGCGCAGTGCAACCTGATTTTTGTCCCCAACTTGGTTGTGCAGGGAAGGGATGGATCGTCTGGAAAAGTAGTGGCGGCTGGGCATGATGTACTGTGGCCATAAGGCCTTTAAAGCTCTCCTTCTCCACCAGACGGAATGACAGCATTTCAAAAGCCAGTAATTTTGAAATGCTGGCATTCAGGCTCAAGAATCATGGGTGCGTAGGGGGGTACTTCATCTTCCGCTCCAGTGTTTGGGAGATGGAGAGCTGAATGCTTCCCTGGGGCATTGTAGAGATGCTTGGTGACCCAGATGGTGGTGTTGCTTGCAGATCCTCTTTTTGCGGGGTGGCAGGTGGCACTGTGGATGAAGAGGCCGAGACTGCAGCAGAAGAGGAAGCAGGAGGAGCCAGAGACCTTTCTTAGTTTTTGAGGTGCCTAATCCACTGCAGCTCGTGCCTTGCACTTAGATTCCTGGTCATGCAGGTTGTGCTCAGGTTGAGAACATTTGTACCTCGCTTCAGGCTCTGATTGCACAGCGTGCAAACCACTTGTGTCTTGTCGTCAGCACATTGTCTGAAGAACTGCCACGCCAGGGAACTCCTTGGAGCTGGCTTTGATGTGCTCGTTCCCTTGCCCCGGTGGGCAGTAGCAGGCATACTGTCTAGGGGATGGCCTCTCCACTTTTGCACCCTGCTCCCTCTTCTGCTGTATTGGTGGCTCTGTGCGACCACTGCCTCTTCCTCCGAACTACACAGGTCACTCGCATATTAATTCCATGTGGGTTCGAGGACCTCATTGTCTTCCACACCATCTTCCACCCAGTTGTCACCCCTGCCCTCCTTGTTGGTCTGCACACTGCAGAAAGCCACAGCAGTTGGCACCTGTGTTTCGTCATCATCTCGAGACTTGCTGCGATGGTCCTCCCATGTACTCATCTTGAAACAAAAGTGGTTGGGCATCGGTGCACTCAATCTCTTCCACTTCTGGGTCAGGGATAGGTGGATGGCCCTGGGAAACCCTGCTAACAGAATCATCAAAAAGCAGAAGAGACTGCTGCATGACTTGGGCCTCAGACTGCTTGGCTGATTTGCAAGGGGGTGAGGTGAAAGACTGATGGCCATCGGCTGCAGGTGCCAACTGTGATCTTTCAGCAGGAGACTGGGTGGGAGACAATGTGAAGGAACTGGAGACACTGTCAGCAACCCAATTTACTATCGCCTGTACTTGTTCAAGCCTCTCCGTTCGTAGAGCCACGTTAGGCCCGACCAAATACCGCTGCATGTTCTGTCGCCTACTCGGACCTGAGGAAGGGGTTTCACTTGTGCGTGTAGCTGACACAGATCGACCACGTCCTCTCCCTGCAACAGGAACTTCACCAGCAGCACCATGACCTGGGCCACATCCCTTATTTGACGCTCTCCTCCTATTTCTCAAATGTAAGATTTTGCCCTAAATGGGGGTTTTATTGATAGCATAATAGAACCACGGTCTCTAAATTGTGTATCTCACACGTACAGATCCAGACTAAGCTGTAATTAAAGATTTTTGACCAAAATTATTGTTTTATTAATAGAAGAATAGGACCACAATATGTAAAGGGTGTATCTCACATGTACAGATGCAAACTAGGCTGCAATTAAAGATTTTTGGCAAAAATGGGTGTTTTATTAATAGCAAAATAGAACGACAGAATGTATAGATTGTATCTCACACGTACAGATCCAGACTAGGCTGCAATTTAAGTAGAAATTGTAGTGTAGAAGCAGCACCGTGCGGTCTCAGGATAATGCGTCTGTATCAATGCAGCAGCCTAGCCGTAGGCCTATGATCCATCAGGCCTTGAAGTACATACGTGGAAAAGAAGATGGCTTCGGCAGCATATCGCAATATCAAAAAATTCCTTTATTCGTACCTCCAGACACAATTGGCAACGTTTCGGCTGTGCAACAGTCTTTGTCGAGCCTTTGTCGGCTTGACAAAGACTGTTGCACAGTCGAAACGTTGCCAATTGTGTCTGGAGGTACAAATATAGGAATTTTTTGATATTGCGATATGCTGCCGAAGCCATCTTCTTTTCCACGTAGGCTGCAATTTAAGTATTTTGCCCAAAATGGCTGTTTATAAAGAAGGCGAGCACTAAGGGACGTGGAAGTGGGCGTGACACTGATGGTGCACACAAAGGCTGTGGCCCTGGGCGCAATGAAACTGTGCCTGCTGCCAGTGGACCAGACAAAAACATCCACCGTACCCAGTTTCATGTCCAACTTAGCTGGGCATCACAGGAGAACACTGTCCAAGTCGGACCAGTGCGAATAGTTGGTTGGTTGGACTGCAGAAGATAATGCTTCTAGTCGGTTAAGCACCACCCTCTCTTCCACCAAGTCCAGTCTCTGTAGTCAAAAGAGAAAGCCTTGCGGTTCGCCCGGCGGTCGTTTCATGGCAAACTTTGCGTGTTTGCGATTTGCCAAACATGCGAACATATGGAGATATTCGCGCCCGCCATATTCTTTTACATTGTGAAGAACTTTGACCCATGACACATCCATCAGGTGGTACAGGACAGCCAATTGAGGCGCTTCAGTACATGGACATACCCCCTACCTTATAAATAAACCTGATCTGGCCACCATTTTACATTCAGTGTTTTGCCAGTGTAGGGAGAGGTTGCTGTGTGGAGCAGTGACAGGGTGTTAGGGACACCAAACACCAGCTAATAGAGCCACAAAAGTTTTTTTAAGGACTGGTATAGGTGTGCTATCGATAGGTGTAATACACAGTGGGGTTCAATATACTTATAATATACTTTTATAATGAGTCAAAAACACATAGATCTATATAGTGATCACCTGGAAGTCAGGGGCCTAGGGGCTTACTAGGCCCATTTTTATATAGGGTAAGGTTCCGGACGGGGTCGCTCTTATCAGGGCGGGTGGTCTGTGGTTAGGCTATCAGAGCCAGAATAGCACCCCCCTGTAAGGCAATATCAGGGACAATTCTTTGCAACCATATGGAGAAATGAAGAAGGGCGGCACTCACCAGTGTACGGACTTTGATTATTGCTTTTTTCAGTAAGTTGCGATGGGCGGCATCGGGCAGGACGCCAAAAGCTTCACACAGGTGAGACAGCGACGGCCATTTCGCGCTTGACGCGATTCGTCAGGCTACTATGTCAGAGCGCAGATGCGCTCCACCTTCTTAAGCCATGGAATCAATGCGTTACCTGGGTGACCAGTGACGCTGCCACGATGCTCCCTGAATAGGTTTACAGAGATAAGGTATACAGATAACACCAACATATATAGAAGCGGTTTACAGAAACATTTTTAAAGAAACATAATTAGGTCAATTCTAATATTGAGGCCCAATTAATCCACCTCTTGGGTGCAGAGGTTGTACCACCTCTAATCCTGAAAAAAACTAATATCCCCGCCATGTGCCTTTCTGAAATGCTCTTTTACCCTGGGGCAACCTATACCAGAGGTAAGGAATTGATATGTTCTCTTATACGCTCATATAAGCATCTAATTGTCTTGCTGATAGAAAATCAGCCACATTTGCAGCTTAAAAGATAAACCACAAATGTACTTCTGCAGTTAATAAAACTCTGCCTGTGGTGTACCCCTGCAAAATCAATGAATTTTTTTCACGAATTGTGCTTATATTGGGAACAATTCCCACATTTAAAGTTCCCTTCTGGTCTACTGATTGTCAGGCACTGACTAGAACGTATGGGAGCCAACCTACTCCTTACAAGTTAATCTCTCAATGTACGACTATTTCTAAAGGAGACTAATGGTCTTTGTTCCGTTACCTCACTCAGGGTACTATCTCTTTTTAGTATGTCCCAGTTCCTAGGACAATTCTTTGCCCACCCTGTCCTTCAATACCAAATCATCATCTAGCCCAGGGATAGATGTTTTTTGCTTCCCTCCGGGATTCATGGATGTGCACTGGAACCCCCCGGATTGTGGTAAGACATATGGTTTTTGATTTGGTGCCGCCGAGTAATTGTTATTGCCTACCACATCTGTGCATTTTGCTTAGCTTTAATAATTTAATTTATTTTCATTTTGAGATATATCTTTTCCATTCACACGTTTGCAAAATGGGTCTGTATTAGAGTGGAGCGGAGACCTGGATGTTCGGGTTTGAGAAGTTCGGCCGTACTTCCCGGAAATGTTCGGGTTCGGGATCCGAACCCGATCTGAACTTCGTCCCGAAACCGAATCCCATTGAAGTCAATGGGGACCCAAACTTTTCGGCACTAAAAAGGCTGTAAAACAGCCCAGGAAAGAGCTAGAAGGCTGCAAAAGGCAGCAACATGTAGGGAAATCCCCTGCAAACAAATGTGGATAGGGAAATTAATAAAAATAAAATAAATAAAAATTAACCAATATCAATTGGAGAGAGGTCCCATAGCAGAGAATCTGGCTTCACGTCACCCACCACTGTAGCAGTCCATTGTCAGATATTTAGGCCCAGGCACCCAGGCAGAGGAGAGAGGTCCCGTAACAGAGAATCTGGCTTCATGTCAGCAGAGAATCAGTCTGCATGTCATAGCAGAGAATCAGGTTTCACGTCACCCACCACTGTAACAGTCCATTGTCATATATTTAGGCCCAGGCACCCAGGCAGAGGAGAGAGGACCCGTAACAGAAAATCTGGCTTCATGTCAGCAGAGAATCAGTCTGCATGTCATAGCAGAGAATCAGGATTCACGTCAGCCACCACTGTAACAGTCCATTGTCATATATTTAGGCCCAGACACCCAGGCAGAGGAGAGAGGTCCCGTAACAGAGAATCTGGCTTCATGTCAGCAGAGAATCAGTCTGCATGTCATAGCAGAGAATCAGGCTTCACGTCACCCATCATTGGAACAGTCCATTGGCATATATTTAGGCCCCGGCACCCAGACAGAGGAGAGGTTCATTCAACTTTGGGTAGCCTCGCAATATAATGGTAAAATGAAAATAAAAATAGGATTGAATGAGGAAGTGCCCTGGAGTACAATAATATATGGTTAAAGGGATGTTGTTAATGTCTAATCTGCACAAGGGATGGACAGGTCCTGTGGGATCCATGCCTGGTTTATTTTTATGAACGTCAGCTTGTCCACATTGGCTGTAGACAGGCAGCTGCGTTTGTCAGTAATGACGCCCCCTGCCGTGCTGAATACATGTTCAGACAAAACGCTGGCCGCCGGGCAGGCCAGCACCTCCAAGGCATAAAAGGCTAGCTCTGGCCACGTGGAAAATTTAGAGACCCAGAAGTTGAATGGGGCCGAACCATCAGTCAGTACGTGGAGGGGTGTGCACACGTACTGTTCCACCATGTTAGTGAAATGTTGCCTCCTGCTAACACGCTGCGTATCAGGTGGTGGTGCAGTTAGCTGTGGCGTGTTGACAAAACTTTTCCACATCTCTGCCATGCTAACCCTGACCTCAGAGGAGCTGGCCGTGAAACAGCTGCCTTGGCGACCTCTTGCTCCTCCTCTGCCTTGGCCTTGGGCTTCCACTTGTTCCCCTGTGACATTTGGGAATTCTCTCAGTAGCGCGTCTACCAACGTGCGCTTGTACTCGCGCATCTTCCTATCACGCACCAGTGCAGGAAGTAAGGTGGGCACATTGTCTTTGTAGCGTGGATCCAGCAGGGTGGCAACCCAGTAGTCCGCACACGTTAAAATGTGGGCAACTCTGCTGTCGTTGCGCAGGCACTGCAGCATGTAGTCGCTCATGTGTGCCAGGCTGCCCAGGGGTAAGGACAAGCTGTCCTCTGTGGGAGGCGTATCATCATCGTCCTGCGTTTCCCCCCAGCCACGCACCAGTGATGGGCCCTAGGTGCGTTGGGTGCCACCCCGCTGTGACCATGCTTCATCCTCATCCTCCTCCACCTCCTCCTCATCCTCGTCCTCCAGTAGTGGGCCCTGGCTGGCCACATTTGTACCTGGCCTCTGCTGTTGCAAAAAACCTCCCTCTGAGTCACTTCGAAGAGACTGGCCTGAAAGTGCTAAAAATGACCCCTCTTCCTCCTCCTCCTCCTCCTGGGCCACCTCCTCTTCCATAATCGCCCTAAGTGTTTTCTCAAGGAGACATAGAAGTGGTATTGTAACGCTGATAACGGCGTCATCGCCACTGGCCATGTTGGTGGAGTACTCGATACAGCGCAACAGGGCACACAGGTCTCGCATGGAGGCCCAGTCATTGGTGGTGTAGTGGTGCTGTTCCGTGGTGCGACTGACCCGTGCGTGCTGCAGCTGAAACTCCACTATGGCCTGCTGCTGCTCACACAGTCTGTCCAGCATGTGCAAGGTGGAGTTCCACCTGGTGGGCGCGTCGCATATGAGGCGTGAGCGGAAAGGCCGAAGTTACGCTGTAGCGCAGACAGGCGAGCAGCGGCAGGATGTAAACGCCGGACGCGAGAATAGACGGCCCGCACTTTATGCAGCAGCTCTGACATGTCGGGGTAGTTGTGAATGAACTTCTGCACCACCAAATTCAGCACATGCGCCAAGCAAGGGATGTGCGTCTAACCAGCTAGTCCCAGAGCTGCAACGAGATTTCGCCCATTATCGCACACCACCAGGCCGGGCTTGAGGCTCACCGGCAGCAACCACTCGCCGGTCTGTTGTTCTATACCCCGCCACAACTCCTGTGCGGTGTGGGGCCTGTCCCCCAAACATATGAGTTTCAGAATGGCCTGCTGACGTTTACCCCGGGCTGTGCTGAAGTTGGTGGTGAAGGTGTGTGGCTGACTGGATGAGCAGGTGGAAGAAGAGGAGGAGGAAGCTGAGTAGGAGGAGGTGGCAACAGGAGGCAAAGAATGTTGCCCTACGATCCTTGGCGGCGGAAGGACGTGCACCAAACAGCTCTCCGCCTGGGGCCCAGCTGCCACTACATTTACCCAGTGTGCAGTTAGGGAGATATAGCGTCCCTGGCCGTGCTTACTGGTCCACGTATCTGTGGTTAGGTGGACCTTGCCACAGATGGCGTTGCACAGTGCACACTTGATTTTATTGGATACTTGGTTGTGCAGGGAAGGCACGGCTCTCTTGGAGAAATAGTGCCAGCTAGGAACAACATACGGTGGGACAGCATGCGACATGAGTTGTTTGAAGCTGTCTGTGTCCACCAGCCTAAATGACAGCATTTCATAGGCCAGTAGTTTAGAAATGCTGGCATTCAGGGCCAGGGATCGAGGGTGGCTAGGTGGGAATTTACGCTTTCTCTCAAATGTTTGTGAGATGGAGAGCTGAACGCTGCCGTGTGACATGGTTGAGATGCTTGGTGACGGAGGTGGTGGTGTTGGTGGTACATTCCCTGTTTGCTGGGCGGCAGGTGCCAACGTTCCTCCAGAGGCGGAGGAAGAGGCCGAGGCGGCAGCAGCAGAAGAGGCCGAGGTGGCAGCAGCAGAAGAGGCCGAGGCGGCAGCAGCAGAAGAGGTAGCAGGGGGAGCCTGAGTGACTTCCTTGTTTTTAAGGTGTTTACTCCACTGCAGTTCATGCTTTGCATGCAGGTGCCTGGTCATGCAGGTTGTGCTAAGGTTCAGAACGTTAATGCCTCGCTTCAAGCTCTGATGGCACAAACCAGGTTTTATCGTCAGCACGTTGTTTGAAGAAGTGCCATGCCAGGGAACTCCTTGAAGCTGCCTTTGGGGTGCTCTGTCCCAGATGGTGGCGGTCAGTAGCAGGCGGAGTCTCTTGGCGGCGGGTGTTCTGCTTTTGCCCACTGCTCCCTCTTTTGCTACGCTGTTGGCTCGGTCTCACCACTGCCTCTTCCTCCGAACTGTGAAAGTCAGTGGCACGACCTTCATTCCATGTGGGGTCTAGGACCTCATCGTCCCCTGCATAGTCTTCCACCCAGTCTTGATCCCTGACCTCCTGTTCAGTCTGCACACTGCAGAAAGACGCAGCAGTTTGCACCTGTGTTTTGTCATCATCAGAGACATGCTGAGGTGGTATTCCCATGTCCTCATCATCAGGAAACATAAGTGGTTGTGCGTCAGTGCATTCTATGTCTTCCACCGCTGGGGAAGGGCTAGGTGGATGCCCTTGGGAAACCCTGCCAGCGGAGTCTTCAAACAGCATAAGAGACTGCTGCATAACTTGAGGCTCAGACAGTTTCCCTGGTATGCATGGGGGTGATGTGACAGACTGATGGGCTTGGTTTTCAGGCGCATCTGTGCGCTTTCTGCAGAAGACTGGTTGGGAGATAATGTGAACGTGCTGGATCCACTGTCGGCCACCCAATTGACTAATGCCTGTACCTGCTCAGGCCTTACCATCCTTAGAACGGCATTGGGCCCCACCAAATATCGCTGTAAATTATGGCGGCTACTGGGACCTGAGGTAGTTGGTACACTAGGACGTGTGGCTGTGGCAGAACGGCCACGTCCTCTCCCAGCACCAGAGGGTCCACTAACACCACCACGACCATGTCCGCGTCCGCGTCCCTTAATAGATGTTTTCCTCATTGTTACCGTTCACCACAATAAGAAAAATATTATTTGGCCCTATAAAAGATTTACAGACACCTAACACTATCTGGCTATCTATTTAGGTACCATATTACACTAATACAGGCACAGCAGTAACGACAGATTTAGCTGAATATAAATTTGAGGCCTAGTATTTAGGCGTTGGGTGACAGATATAGGTTTACTGACAGAATTAGACTTGGAAATGCACAGTAGCGTGTGTGTGAAGTTATTCAGAATGACCCTATGCGCATCTTGAATCTTATATACCCTTTTAGGGATAGATTTAAAATAGCTCTGATACAGCAGAAACCACTAAAATAGGAATTCGCTAAATTGGGAATTGTATTTCAACCCAGAACAAAAACTGTGCTTTGACGGACACTAAATAACTTGACCAGCCACAGCAGTAACGACAGATTTAGCTGAATATAAATTTGAGGCCTAGTATTTAGGCGCTGGGTGACAAGTATAGGTTTACTGACAGAATTAGACTTGGAAATGCACAGTAGCGCGTGTGTGAAGTTATTCGGAATGACCCTATGCGCACCTTGAATATTATATACCCTTTTAGGGATAGATTTAAAATAGCTCTGATACAGCAGAAACCACTAAAATAGGAATTCGCTAAATTGGGAATTGTATTTCAACCCAGAACAAAAACTGTGCTTTGACGGACACTAAATAACTTGACCAGCCACAGCAGTAACGACAGATTTAGCTGAATATAAATTTGAGGCCTAGTATTTAGGCGCTGGGTGACAAGTATAGGTTTACTGACAGAATTAGACTTGGAAATGCACAGTAGCATGTGTGTGAAGTTATTCAGAATGACCCTAGGGTTAAATGCACTTGGTGACAGCTTGCCCCTGATGTAGTATATGGCCAAAAAATAACCACACTATTGCTGGTTAAATGTACTTGGTGTGACAGCTTGACCCTGATGTAGGATTTAGCCAAAAAACAACCACACCATTGAGGGTTAAATGCACTTTGTGACAGCTTGCCCCTGATGTAGTATATGGCCAAAAAATAACCAGACTATTGATGGTTAAATGCACTTGGTGTGACAGCTTGACCCTGATGTAGGATTTAGCCAAAAAACAACCACACCATTGAGGGTTAAATGCACTTGGTGACAGCTTGACCCTGATGTAGTATATGGCCAAAAAATAACCACACTATTGCTGGTTAAATGCACTTGGTGTGACAGCTTGACCCTGATGTAGGATTTAGCCAAAAAACAACCACACTATTGAGGGTTAAATGCACTTGGTGACAGCTTGCCCCTGATGTAGTATATGGCCAAAAAATAACCACACTATTGCTGGTTAAATGCACTTGGTGTGACAGCTTGACCCTGATGTAGGATTTAGCAAAAAAACAACCACACTATTGAGGGTTAAATGCACTTGGTGGCAGCTTGTGCTGGCGCACCACAAGACACAAAATGGCCGCCGATCACCCCAGAAAAAAGTGACTGAAAAACGCTCTGGGCAGCCTAAAAACAGTGAGCAATTCAATAGCAGCAGTTCAATCATCCACAGCTGCAGATCGATCTCTGAATGAAGTCTTTTGGAGGAGTTAATCACTGCCTAATCTCGCCCTAACGTCGCAGCTGCAACCTCTCCCTATGCTGATCAGAGCAGAGTGACGGGTGGCGCTATGTGACTCCAGCTTAAATAGAGGCTGGGTCACATGCTGCACTGGCCAATCACAGCCATGCCAATAGTAGGCATGGCTTTGACGGCCTCTTGGGGCAAGTAGTATGACGCTTGTTGATTGGCTGCTTTGCAGCCTTTCAAAAAGCGGCAAGAAAGCGACGAACACCGAACCCGAACCCGGACTTTAACGAAAATGCTAATCCCTAGTCTGTATCTGTTCTGCAATTTTGCGGAACGGGTGCAGACCCATTCATTATCAATGGGGCCGGAATGTGCTGTCCGCATCCACTTTTACAGATCTGCACTTCCGCATGCGTGCTTCCGTTTCCGCAAAAAAAAGAACATGTCCTATTATTGTCTGCAATTGCAGACAAGATTAGGCATTTTCTATTACAGTGCCGGTGACATGCAGTCTGCAAATTGCGGAATGTACATTGCCGGTGTCAGTGTTTTGCGGATCCGCAAAACACTTACGGACGTGTGAATGGACACTCATAGTAACATTATTAAAGGTTACGTTTTATCTTTATGTATATTCTAATGGATTGCCTTCCTTGTCCAATGTTATAAAATACTTTCTATGTTAGAAAGTATATTATAGTGCATTTGTATTGTGCGGCAGTTGTGTGCAGTTCTGCTGCGATACTGCAGGTATATAGAGGGACAAGCATTATTGGAACAATATGGAAAATTCAGCCCGCACAACCCCTAGCAGGTGCAGATTGCTATGGCAAAATAGAGATATAAATGTAAAAACACAAAATGCAATCGCACACTGCAACCAGCACTCTGCCCTGCCTTTATGCTGGATGTTGAATAAGGCATTGGTGTATGGTTCGCAAACATTTGATCGCGTTCGCGAACTGTCCCGGCAGATGTTCATCCATCACTAGTAGCCAAGAGTCTGGTCACTCTAAGCATCCTTCCTCCCACCATGGAAAGGCTTGCCAAACGAGTGATCCCACACTCAGATATTCCGAGGAGCTCTTTCCAGCGCCACTATTACATTTGGGCCTCGCGCCCAGCACGCTTGAAGAGGGACCTGAGATATTGTGCCCTGATTCCCAGCCTCTTGAGCCTTCACAGTCTCAAGAAGATGACGGTGGTGAACGGCAATCATTTGTTCACGAGGTGGATGATGATGAGACACAGTTGTCAATCACTGAGGTTGTGGTTAGGTCAAGTCAGGAGGATGAGCAGAGTGAAGAAGTGGAAGAGGAGGTGGTTGACGATGAGGTCACTGACCCAACATGGGAAGGTGAAAAGCCGAGCAAGGACAGCAGTACAGAGGGGGAGGGATCCATAGCACCCCAACAGGCTGAAAGAGCCAGTGGGGTTGCAAAAGGGAGAAGTCGGCCCACACCAAACAGGCCCGCAACCCTTACACCGAGCACCCCAATGCGCAAATCTACCTTGCCAAAGGGTAGGTGTTCAGCAGTATTGCGCTTTTTTGTGGAAAGTGCAGATGACAAAAGAGTGTTAGTTTGCAACCTGTGCCGTACTAAAATGAGCCAGGCGTGAACACTAGCAACCTCACCACCACCAGCATGATCCGCCACATGGCATCCATGCACCTTAATAAGTGGGCCAAATGCCTGGGTCCACAATATGGGTCTGCGGGTCACACCACTGCCTCCTCTTCCCCTGTGTTACACACTGCTGGCCAATCCTCTGTCGAAGGTGCATGACTGGATGCCCGTCGCCCTGCACATGGACCTTTGAATGAAACATCAGCAACAACATCTAGTTCCCTGTACCAGCACAGTGTCCAAATGTCCATAACACAGTCATTTGAACGCAAGAGCAAATACCCACCCACCCACTTACAGGCCATAGCACTAAATGCGCAACTTACAAAATTACTGGCCCTTGAAATGCTGCCATTTAGGCTTGTGGACACTGAGGCCTTCCGCAGCCTGATGTCGGCGGCTGTCCCTCGATACGCAGTCCCCAGCCGGCACTATTTTCATGGTGTGCCGTGCCCGCCTTACACCAGCATGTGTCCTAGAACATCACCTGTGCCCTGACCAATGCAGTTACTGGGATGGTCCACTTAAAGCTGCAGCTTTGGGGCCCTGACTCAGAAGGGGCCCATCCAGGAGGAGGAGGATTTGGTCTGGGCCCCCTCGACAGTATTACACAATGAAATTATATACAGTGACAGTATAGACTGTGTATAACACAGATGGAACAGCTGCCGGCCCTGGTCTGAGAAAGCGATCTTTACTAGCCACAGGAATGGGGGCAGCATGAAAGGAAGGGGTTGCTAAAAAATTACTGTGGGGTGGAGCCCTATTCAAAAATTTGCTGTGGGGCTCAGTCATTTGTAGCTACAACACTGATGCAGCCCACAAAAGCAAGTTGGGTTTATCGATTCCAAAACCTTAATTAAGTTGTGGGCCTGGTGATTACTTTAAGGCCGTTTAAGCAGCATCATCAACATCATGGTGATAAAAATGAGTGGCAAGGTGACATAGTGTGGAAATGGCATCATGAGGAGGCCACATAGTGGCACAATGACTGAGTCTGGATAAAAGACTGAGGCCACAGATTGTTGAGAAAGATACAGGTGGAAACAAATCTGTACAGCTGTATGATGGTCACCTGCAGATTAATGCAGCCATCAAAATCAAGTTGGGTTTGTCGGTTCCACCTCAGCTCACCAGAAGACCCGCACCTAAAGTCTTTTACTGGGTCAGCTCACCTGCAGGCCCACAACTCAAATCTTTTATAGGGTCAGCTCACATGCAGGCCCTCGCATAGAACTTTTTAAAGGTTCAGCTCAGCTGCAGGCACTTGCATATAATGTTTTACAGGGTCAGCTCACCTGCAGGCCCGCAGCTCCCTCACCAAAATTGAACAATGATTCCCCGTTACCAGTAGTCACCATGTTAGGTGCATAAAAGAACATTGAAAGTTGATAGGGAAGATATCCAAATGGATCGTGGACGTCACAGGGACGTGCGATCAGGCAGAAGTTATCTAGAGTCAACAAAGCAGCAGGGCTTCTCCTGTATAACGTTTCCTCATCCAAAATACCGCAGTGACATTCCCTGTAATTTTTTATTACTCATTCCAATAACAGGGCATCTTAAGAGTCCTGTAGTGTTATTTATCTTAACTACTTCCACGAGTCGGGAGTGTGTGATTTGAGCGACACCCGCTTGGCTTCCTTGGATGTGTTAGCCGTTTCTCAGGCTACCTCTCTGGCATTGAACCCCGATTCCCTGTTACCCATGATCACCATGGTAGGTGCAGAAAAGAGCATTGAAAGTTAATAGGGCAGACATCCAAATGCATCATCGCCATCACAGGGACGTGCAATCACCCAGAGGTTATCTAGAGTCACCAATGCGGCAGCAGGCCCTTATCCCTAATGTTTTAGATGGTCAGATCAGCAGGCCCTTGCTCTTAATGTTTTTAAGGGTCACCAGCAGGCCATCAATCATAATTGTATGTGTGTATGATGCCCTCCTTTTTGTGCAACAAAGGGCGTTTTGGAGTGTCGGTTCTTTGTAATTTTTGGCAGCTCTTTCACTTAGTGCATAGGCTTTGAGTGTAGGAGTCCCACTACCTGAACAATTGTACCACAATATGAATGAGGCCCTCCTTTATGTGATATACAGGCTGTTTCGAAGTGCCTCTTGCTTGTAATTTTTTGCAGCACTTGCACTTTATATACAATTGAATATACAGGAAATAATGTTTCCTAACAATTTTTCCTGTAAATTAAAAAAAAAAAAATTCCAATGGACCAGGCACCCTTCCCTCTCCAGAGCATAGGGTGCCTATTTGTCTCCCATTGACTTCCATTATACTCGGGTGCTTGGCCGAGCACACAAATATAGCAATGTGTTCGGGCCGAACACCCGAATACTTTGGTGCTCAGTCATCACTAGAAAATATGGGAGAATATTGGTTCATACTCCTATTTATCTGTGTTCTAAGGCCTTGCGTGCCGCCTCATGGATACCTATATTTTAGCTACCTGTTTCATGTTTCTATCTTAGGGATCGCCGTACGGACAGCTTTCCGGGAATTGTGGACGTTCTGGGATGCTCCAGCCGCTTGCAACACCATTACATGTTTTAATAGCAGCTGGTTAGTTTCCTGCTGCTGCAAGTTAGCCTCCACAAGGGCTTTCAAGACCGCCTCCATTTTGTCAGGGGGCACGGGTCGTAACCTTTCTGGCTTAATATAGGACATGCACTTGTGCCTGGGAAAAAACAAAAAAAACTTTCCGGCCTTCAGGCCTGCCTCACTGCGTTTGCCACACCAATTGTGGGGTTTTGCTCTGGTAGACAGGCTAGCTAACGCAGTATAGAGGCTTGCTGTACTAAGTGGGCTTCTTATTAAGTGGAATTAAAGAAAAGGAGTTTAAGACAAGGAGCAGGAAACTAAGGTTGGATATAATTTCCTTGTGTGTTGTTGGCTTGATTCTAGCTAGTCCTTCAACTATAGCAGATTCTAACTCATTCTAACTCATATTTACTGTTTTACTTATTTACTGCTGTAATCCCCATTTAGTATGTGTTGCACAATTGACAACGCAGTCCAGTGCACATCTTGCATGATGTATGCAGTCTTGGAACAGCCGTTCAAGGGTGCATATCTTTTTTCAAGATGTGAGCAAATTACCCGTTTGGAATCGCAAATCGAGTCTCTAAACAGGCAAGTTGCAACACTGAGAGGCATTGACAATTTGCAAAAGAGTTTCTTTCTCACTGAGCAAGCACTCTTTGGGGTAGATAAGGGGGAGGGTGACAGAGAGGAGGCTGAGGAAAGTAAGGTAGCTAGCTGGGTAACAGTTAGAAAGCGGAGTAGAGGGAAGAGTGCCAAGGAGGCTAGCCCTGATCTGACATACCCCAACAAGTTTGCACAATTGGCAGATGAGGGGGATGTCAGTCCAGGGACAGCACTGCTGCAGCCGGACACTTCCTCTGCCAGTAAGGGGAATGTCAGCTCCAGTAAGCAGGGAACCAGGAGAGCAGTGCAGGCCAGACAGGTGCTGGTAGTGGGAGATTCCATTATTAGGGGAACAGATAGGGCAATCTGTCACAAAGACCGTGATCACCAAACAGTGTGCTGTTTTCCTGGCGCTAGAGTTTGATACATTGCTGATCGGGTTGACAGATTACTCGGAGGGGCTGGAGAAGATACAGCAGTCATGGTCCATATCGGAACCAATGGCAAAGTTAGAGGTAGGTGGAGAGTCCTTAAAAATTATTTCAGGGATTTAGGTCAAAAGCTTAGGGCAAGGACCTCAAAGATAGTATTTTCCGAAATACTGCCTGTACCACGGGCCACACAAGAAAGGCAGCGGGAGATTAGGGAGATTAACAAGTGGCTCAAGAACTGCTGTAGGAAAAAGGGGTTTGGGTTCCTGGAGAACTGGGCAAACTTCTCTATCGGCTACAGGCTCTATCGTAGGGACGGGCTTCACCTCAATGGGGAAGGGGCAGCTGTGTTGGGGAGAAAGATGGCTAGAAGGTTGGAGGAGTGTTTAAACTAGGGACTGGGGAGGAGGGAAATTACATTATAGGAGGGGAAGATAGTGCAGATAGAGACCAGGGGGAAGGTAGTGGGACTGGGGGAGGAATGAAAGAAGGGACTAGAACAGTTCAGAAGGAAAGGTGTAGGGTAAAAAATATACATAAACCTCTCAAATGTATGTATACTAATGCCAGAAGCCTGATTAATAAAACTGGGGAGCTGGAATTAGTGATGTGTGAGGAGAACTATGACATAGTCTGAATAACTGAGACATGGCTGGATGAAAGCTATGACTGGGCAGTTAATGTGCAAGGTTACAGTCTTTTTAGAAAGGATCGTCAAAACTGGAGAGGGGAAGGGGTTTGCCTTTATGTAAAGTCTTGTCTAAAGCCGTGAAGATATAAGTGAGGGACATGAACATGTGGAATCACTGTGGGTAGAGATACATGGAGCTAAAAACAATAATAAATTACTAATAGGAGTTTACTATAGACCACCTAATATACCACAGAGTCCACAGAAAGTCTACTACTAAACGAGAAAGAATGCAAATCATAATGAGGTGGTTATTATGGGGGACTTCAACTACACAGATATAGACTGGGAAACTGAAACTTGTATATCTCATAATGGAAACAGATTCTTGGGTTCCTTGCAATAACCAAAGGCAATTACCTCTCCCAATTGGTTCAGGACCCGACTAGAGGGACGGCCATACTGGACTTAGTGTTAACCAATAGGCCTGACAGAACAACAGACGTGCAGGTTGGGGGACACCTGGGAAATAGTGACCATAAAGTAATATCCTTCCAATTATCATTCAAAAGAGCGTTTCTACAGGGAGGAACAAAAATACAAAACTTCCAAAAATCTAAATTTAGCCAACTAAGAGATGCCATCAGGCCTAACTAACTGGGACAAAGTCATCAAAAATAAAAATAAAGTCACAAAATGGGATATATTTAAAAACATCCTAAAATCTCACTGTGAGAGGTACATACTATATGGGAATGAAAGAAACAAAAAGAAACCAATGTGGATAAATAGAACTGTTAAGAAAGCAATAAATGATAAAAAGAAAGCATATAAATCACTAAAACAGGAGGGTAGCATGGAACCACTAAAAAACTATAAGGAAAAAAATAGAACATGTAAAAAAACAAATAAAAGCAGCCAAACTAGAGACCGAGAGATTAATTGCCAAAGAGAGTAAAACTAACCCTAAAATGTTCTTCAATTATATAAATGTTAAAAAGTATAAATCTGAAGGTGTCGGCCCTTTAAAGAGTAATGAGGGGGGAGTCGCAGAGAGTGACGAGGAGAAAGCAAAGATGTTAAATATTTTTTTTCTCCAATATATTCACTGAGGAAAATAAACTGTCAGATGACATGCAGAATGTAAAAATAAATTCCCCATTAAAAGTGTCTTGTCTGACCCAGGAAGAAGTACATCAGCTACTTAAAAAGATTAAAATAGGCAAATCGCCAGGATCGAATGGCATACACACCTGTATTCTAAGGGAATTAAGTAATATCATAGCCAGACCCTTATTTCTGATATTTGCAGACTCTATACTGACAGGGAATGTCCCACAGGATTGGTGCATGGCAAATGTGGTGCCAATATTCAAAAAGGGTCCAAAAACAGAGCCTGGATACTATAGGCCGGTAAGTTTAACATCTGTTTTGGGTAAACTGTTTGAAGGTTTTCTAAGAGATGCTATCTTAGAGCATCTCAATGGAAATAAGCAAATAACGCCATATCAGCATGGCTTCATGAGGAATCGGTCATGCCAAACTAATTTAATCAGTTTCTATGAGGAGGTAAGTTCTAGATTTGACAGCGGCGAATCAATGGATGTCGTATATTTGGACTTCTCCAAAGCATTTGACACTGTACCAAATAGAAAGGTTAGTATATAAAATGAGAATGCTCGGACTGGGAGATAACGTTTGTATGTGGGTAAGCTACTGGCTCAATGATAGAAAACAGAGGGTGGTTATTAACACTACACACTCAGTTTACTAGCGGAGTACCTCAGGGGTCAGTAATGGGCCCTATTATCTTCAATATATTTATTAATGATCTTGTAGAAGGCTTGCATAGTAAAGTATTAATTTTTCGCAGATGCCACTAAACTGTGTAAAGTAATTAACACTGAAGAGGACAGTATACTACTACAGAGGGATCTGGATAGATTGGAGGCTTGGGCAGATAAGTGGCAGATGAGGTTTAACACTGACAAATGTAAAGTTCTGCACATGGGAAGGAATAATGCAAGTCACCCGTACATACTAAGTGGTAAAACACTGGGTAACACTGACATGGAAAATGATCTAGGAATTTTAATAAACAGCAAACTAAGCTGCAAAAAGCTGTGTCAGGCAGCTGCTGCCAAGGCCAATAAGATAATGGGTTGCATCAAAAGGGGCATAGATGCCCATAATAAGAACATATTCCTACCACTTTACAATTCGCTAGTCAGACCACACATAGAGTACTGTGTACAGTTCTGGGCTCCTGTAAACAAGGCAGACATAGCAGAGCTGGAGAGGGCCCAAAAGAGGGCAACTAAAGTAATAACTGGAATGGGGCAACTACAGTACCCTTAAAGATTATCAAAATTAGAGTTATTCACTTTAGAAAAAAGACGACTGAGGGGAGATCTAATTAATATGTATAAATATATCAATGGTCAGTACAGAGATCTATCCCATCATCTATTTATCCCCAGGACTGTGACTGTGACAAGGGGACATCCTCTGCGTCTGGAGGAAAGAAAGTTTGTACACAAACATAGAAGAGGATTCTTTACGGTAAGAGCAGTGAGACTATGGAACTCTCTGCCTGAGGAGGTGGTGATGGTGAGTACAATAAAGGAATTCAAGAGGTGCCTGGATGTATTTCTGGAGCGTAATAATATTACAAGCTATAGCTACTAGAGAGGGTTCATTGATCCAGGGAGTTATTCTGATTCTCCTCATTGGAGTCGGGAAGGAATTTTTTATTCCCCTAAAGTGGGGAAAATTGGCTTCTACATCACATTTTTTTTTCCTTCCTCTGGATCAACTGGCAGGATGACAGGCCAAACTGGATGGACAGTCTTTTTTTTTTTGCCTTATGTGCTATGTTACTATGTTACAAAGTCTTTAACTTAAACAGTTCAGTGTTTATTCACACATAAGGAAACACAAAATGACCGTTCACAGTCTTGGTGTTTGTTCACACCATGCAATGTCCATAGAAGAAAATCGTCACCTGATTAGCTGTCTCTCCCCCAGCCGTCCACAGCAGGCTTTAAGTGCCGGTTTTCCAGCATGCGGCTTTCAAGCCTTTAGCACGGCACCAATTCACAGATCCCAAAACAGAGTCTTTACATCTTCCCTGTCAGACTGAGGATCATCCACACCCAGCTGAGACTGCTGGCTAGGTTTTATGTTTGCCAATAAAGACCTGGCCTGGCTGGAGCATGGGGAGAAGCCACCCACCCAGCACTTTGGCTACTCCCAGTAAGAGCTGGCCCGGATCGGCTTTACTGCCATACTAACAACAACCAGTGTCAATCGGCACTAGCTGCTGCTGACACTTAAAACTACTGGCTCTTACCTCACTGAGGCCAGGAACCTTGTTGACACATACCTTCCATCAATGACGGCCCCTTACGTCTTCCTACAATATATATATGTATATACAGAGGGAACAGAGTACTGATGTGAGAGGTATGCAGTATAATAGATGTACAAATACATGTTGTTTGTCATACATTATGGTCACTTTGTTAGGTAGATAAGGTAGAGTTAATTGTAACTGTCTGCAGTATTACCATATTTTTCAGCCTATAAGACGCACCGGCCCATAAGACGCACCTAGGTTTTTGAGGAGGAAAATAAGGGGAAATTTTTTTTAAGCAAAAGGTGTGCTTTTGGTGGGTTTCGAACTAATGGTGGTCTGTGGATGACACTATTATGGGGGATCTGTGGATGATGCATGAGGCAGTGTTATGTGGGTCTGTGGATGACACACTGTTATGGGGGTCTGTGGATGACACTGTTATGGAGGCATCTGTGGATGGCACTGTTATGGGGGCATCTGTGGATGGCATGTCACTGCTATTGGGGGGATTTGTGGATGACACATATATACTGTAGCATCTTATGCTATGTGTCATCCACAGATCCCCCATAACAGTGTCCCTGTGTAGTGAATGACCCCCAATACAGGGGGTGGGGGTCAGCATTTGATTTTATAATGGCAGCCAGGATCAATGCAGTCACTGTATTCTATTATACCAAGCTTCGCTCACTGTAGTAATCATATCTAACCTGTAGGCAATGTTAAACTATAGAAATAATGTGCAATCCAGCCTGTAGTACTTACTACAATCTCCCGTAGCAGGCAGGAGGCCAGGCGAGTAGGGGGCAGTGTAACTCACTACATCACGCTCCTGTCCGCCGGCGCCATATTCTTTGCATTGTGTAGAACTTTGACCCATGACACATCCATCAGGTGGGACAGGACAGCCAATTGAGACGTTTCAGCACATAAACACCCCCCCCCCCCAACCCTGTAAATAAACCTGATCTGGCAGCCATTTTACATTCTGTTTTTTGCCAGTGTACGGAGAGGTTGCTGTGTGGAGCAGGGACAGACTGTTAGGGACACCAAACTCTAGCTAATAGGGCCACAAAAGTCCTTTTAAGGACTGGTATAAGTGTGCTATCGATAGGTGTGACATACTGAGGGGTGTGATATACTTATAATATAGTTTCTAACCTAGAAAGTATATTATAGTGTATTTGTATTGTGCAGCAGTTGTGTGCGGTTCTGCTGCGATACTGCAGCTAGATAGAGGGACAAACGCTATTGGAATAAGTAATTGCAACTGGTTTCATATACCTGTTGCCCCAAAAATAAAAACTGATTGATGGGTGTGATATACCTATAATATACCTTCTAACATAGAAAATTTATTATTGTGCATTTGTATTGTGCAGCAGTTGTGTGCGGTTCTGCTGCGATACTGCAGCTAGATAGAGGGACAAACGCCCTTTGAATAAGTAATTGCAACTGGTGTGATATACCTGTTGCCCCAAAAATAAAAACTGGTTGAGGGGTGTGATATACCTATAATATACCTTCTAAGGCTACTTTCACACTTGCAGCAGAGTGATCCGGCAAGCAGTTCCGTATGCCAACTGATCGCACATATGCCAACTGATGGATCCTTCTTTCCGGTGTTATCCAGCAAAACAGATCCGACATTTATTTTTTCACCTCTTTTTTTGGTCTGCACATGCGCAGACCGGAAGGACGGTTCCGGCGTTCCGGCATTTTGAATGCCGGATCTGGCACTAATACATTCCTATGGAAATAAATGCCTGATCCGGCATACAGGCAAGTCTTCAATTTTTTGGGCTGGAGATAAAACCGTAGCATGCTGCTGTTTTATCTTTTGCCTGATCAGTCAAAATGACTGAACGAAAGACAGCCTGATGCATCCTGAATGGATTGCTCTCCATTCAGAATGCATGGCGATATACCTGATCAGTTCTTTTCCGGCACTGAGTCCTTTTGATGGAACTCAGTGCCGGAAAAGAAAAACGCTAGTGTGAAAGTACCCTAACATAGAAAGTATATTATAGTGCATTTGTATAGTGCAGCAGTTGTGTGCAGTTCTGCTGAGATGCCGCAGCTAGATAGAGGGACAAACACTATTGGAATAACTAATTGCAACTGGTGTGATATACCTGTTACCCCCCCCCCCCCCCCCCCACAAAAAATCTTATTGAAGGGTGTGATATACCTATAATAAACCTTCTAACATAGAAAGTATATTATAGTGTATTTTTTTTGTGCAGCAGTTGTGTGCGTTGCTGCTGAGATACCACAGCTAGATAGAGGGACAAACGCTATTGGAATAAGTAATTGCAACTGGTGTGACATACCTGTTGCCCCCCCAAAAAACTGATTGAGGTGTGTGATATACCTATAAAATACCTTCTAACATAGAAAGTATATTATAGTGCATTTGTATTGTGCAGCAGTTGTGTGCGGTTCTGCTGAGATACTGCAGCTATATAGAGGGACAAACGCTATTCAAGTACCTAATTGCAACTGGTGTGATATACCTCTTTCCACAAAATACTGATTGAGGGGTGTGATACACCGTCTTCCACAAAATATTGATTGAGGGGTGTGATACACCGGCTTCCACCAAATATAGATTGAGGCCTGAAAAACACCGGCTTCCACCAAATATTGATTAAGGGGTTTGATATACCAGCTTCCAGCAAGTACTCATTATAAGGTTCTACAAACCGGAATCCAAAAAAGTTGGGACACTATACAAATCGTGAATAAAAACTGAATGCAATGATGTGGAGATGGCAAATGTAAATATTTTATTTGTAATAGAACGTAGATGACAGATCAAATGTTTAATCCGAGTAAATGTATCATTTTAAAGGAAAAATACGTTGATTCAAATTTTCACGGTGTCAACAAATCCCCAAAAAGTTGGGACAAGTAGCAACAAGAGGCTGGAAAAAGTAAATTTGAGCATAACGAAGAGCTGGAAGACCAATTAACACTAATTAGGTCAATTGGCAACATGATTGGGTATAAAAAGAACTTCTCAGAGTGGCAGTGTCTCTCAGAAGCCAAGATGGGTAGAGGATCACCAATTCTCACAATGTTGCGCAGAAAGATAGTGGAGCAATATCAGAAAGGTGTTACCCAGCGAAAAATTGCAAAGACTTTGCATCTATCATCATCAACTGTGCATAACATCATCCGAAGATTCAGAGAATCTGGAACAATCTCTGTGCGTAAGGGTCAAGGCCGTAAAACCATACTGGATGCCCGTGATCTCTGGGCCCTAAAACGACACTGCACCACAAACAGGAATGCTACTGTAAAGGAAATCACAGAATGGGCTCAGGAATACTTCCAGAAACCATTGTCAGTGAACACAATCCACCGTGCCATCCGCCGTTGCTAGCTGAAACTCTACAGTGCAAAGAAGAAGCCATTTCTAAGCAAGATCCACAAGCTCAGGCGTTTTCACTGGGCCAGGGAACATTTAAAATGGAGTGTGGCAAAATGGAAGACTGTTCTGTGGTCAGACGAGTCACGATTCGAAGTTCTTTTTGGAAATCTGGGATGCCATGTCATCCGGACCAAAGAGAACAAGGACAACCCAAGTTGTTATCAACGCTCAATTCAGAAGCCTGCATCTCTGATGGTATGGGGTTGCATGAGTGTGTGTGGAATGGGCAGCTTGCATGTCTGGAAAGGCACCATCATTGCAGAAATATATGTTCAGGTTCTAGAACAACATATGCTCCCATCCAGACGTCATCTCTTTCAGGGAAGACCCTGCATTTTTCAACAAGATAATGCCAGACCACATTCTGCATCAATCACAACATCATGGTTGCGTAGGAGAAGGATCCGGGTACTGAAATGGCCAGTCTGCAGTCCAGATCTTTCACCTATAGAGAACATTTGGCGCATCATAAAGAGGAAGGTGCAACAACGAAGGCCCAAGACGATTGAACAGTTAGAGGCCTGTATTAGACAAGAATGGGAGAGCATTCCTATTTCTAAACTTGAGAAACTGGTCTCCTCGGTCCCCAGAAGTCTGAGTGTTGTAAGAAGAAGGGGAGATGCCACACAGCGGTGAAAATGGCCTTGTCCCAACTTTTTGGGGATTTGTTGACACCATGAAATTCTGATTCAACATATTTTTCCCTTAAAATTGTACATTTTCTCAGTTTAAACTTTTGTTCCGTGATTTATGTTCTATTCTGAATAAAATATTAGAAGTTGGCACCTCCACATCATTGCATTCAGTTTTTATTCACGATTTGTATAGTGTCCCAACTTTTTTGGAATCCGGTTTGTATAAACCTGTTTCCACAAAATACTGATACAGGGTATTAATATACCGGATTCCACCAAATATTGATTGAGGCCTGTGATACACCACCTTCCACAAAATATTGATTACGGGGTTTGATTTACCGGCTTCCAGCAAATACTCATTATGGGGTTCTATATACCCGTTTCCACAAAATACTGATAGAGAGAATTGATATACGGGCTTCCACAAAATATTGATTGAGGCCTGCGTTATACCTGCTTCCAGAAATAATGCTCTTCTATAGGGACTTTGTCACAGGGTCAGTGGCTAACCCCGCTTAAATTTGAAAATGACTGGCAGAGGAAGAGGCAGGCCAGTCCGCAGGGGTGGTAGGGGTCGGGCAGGTGCACCAGGCCGGAGCCTAAGTGGGAAGTTGGAGAAGGTGTGCGCGATTATGTCAAAGGACCAACCAGAGTTGGTTGAGTGGCTCAATAAGACTTCCTCTTCTGCACCCTCTTCATCCTCTATATCAGCACCCTCCTCACTCTCTACTGTATGCACCCCCAAATACACCATCCATCACCACCACCACCATAGCCCCTCCAATTGAGTCAATTATTTTCCCATCCATTCCCAGACCTTGCCGATGCGCAGCCATTCTTTGCCTCGTATGAGGAAAAGGAGGTAGCAACGGCCGCCACCCAGCAGTCTGACTACAGTACCCAGATCAAAAGGACGACCAAGGAGGGTGGTTCCCGCTGTTGCTGCCTACTCCGAGATCTCTAATGTTAGTGGTGGTGAAGGTGACGATGATGACGTGTCGATGGACATCACGTGGGTGCCCACAAGAGAGGAAGAGGAGGGGAGTTTAGAGGGAGAAATGGAGCAGCAGATAGGGAGGAAAAGGAGAAGCAGGCAGAACTAGCAGTGCACAGGAGGCAAAAAAGCAGACTGCAAATGTATCTGGAGCGAGCCATCCACCATGCACGGTCACATCTGGAGCTCCTAGGACGCCAGCACATGGCTCCGCAGTGTGGGCTTTTTTAACGTATCAGCTGCTGACAATAGTGCTGCCTGTGCTGTCAACGCAATAAGTTGCGGTAAGCCCAACACTCACCTAGGGACGACCGCCTTAAGAAGGCACCTGGCCTCCCATCACTGAGCCCAGTGGGAGCAACACCATCAGAACCCACAAAGCCACACTCCCAGCTCTAAATATCCAGCCTCTTTTCCTTTTCCTCTCTCCTCCCATTTGTCCTCCACTCCACCTTCCACCGAGCAGTCGTTACGTTAATCTGGCAAAAGGCAGGCTTCCGTGACCCAAATGTTCGAACGTAAAAAGTTGATGACGCCTGAAAACCCTATTGCACGACGGCTGACCGCCGGCTTGTCGGAACTGCTAACCCGCCAACTACTGCCATATAAACTGGTGAACTCGGAGGCCTTTAGAAAATTTGTGACCATTGGCACACTGCAATGGAAGGTCCCCGAGGGGAAATATTTCTCCCAGAAGGGCATCCCAGAGCTCTATGGCCATGTTCAGTGGCAAGATAATGTATTTCTGGCACACAGTGTCGGTACCAAGATACATCTGACCAGAGACACGTGGTCTAGCAAACACAGGCAGGGAAGGTACATAACTTTTACTGCCCACTGGGTGAACCTTCTGACGGCTGTCAAGCATGCAACCTGTGGCACCTGTGTGGATTGCATGCAGGCCTGCCTCTTCGTCTCCTCCTACTCCATCCTCTGTCTCCTCCTTGGTTGACTCCTCCTTTTCCACTGCTACCGCATCTTCTGCTGCACCCCCAGCTCCCCAAGCTCCCCTGAACCTATTCGACGTGCCAGATGAGACGTTGTCATGCAGTGCTGCGGCTGTTGTGCCTGAAAGCCAACAGCCACACTGGTCCTGCACTCCTTTCAGCTCTGTGGTCACAGGCTGATCAGTGGCTAACCCCGCTGAATTTGACAGTTGGTAAAGTGGTGTGCGACAACGGTGCCAATCTGCTGAGCAAGCTGAAACAGGGCAAAATGACGCAAGTACTGTGCATGGCACATGTCCTGAACTTAGTCGCGCAGCGATTCATTGCCAAATAACCTGGGGTCCAGGGCATTTTGCAGCAGGCCAGGAAAATCTTTGCCCATTAAGAAGATCTTACACATGGCTCCCCTTGCTGACTTTCAGTGACAACTCCACTTGCCCATCAGACGTCTGATTTGTGACTGCCCGATGTGCTGTAACTCCAACTTGTATATGCTTGATAGGCTGCTCCAGCAGAAATGTGCCATTACTGACTAACTGTACGAACTCTGCAGTAGGACAGATTCTGGGGAGCTTGGTTTAATTTCACCGCACCAGTGGCAGCTCATGCGCGATGCATGCAGACTTCTGCACGATTTGATGAGATCACCAAACCAGTTCAGTCGCAGCCAGGGCATCATCAGTGACATCGTACCTTACGCCTTCTTTCTGGAGCGTGCATTGCATGGTGTCATTGATCCCGCTGTCGAGGAGCAGGAAGTCGTAATGCTGAATGAATTGCCAGGGGGAGCTACTCCATCCGAGACAAGTCAGCAGGAGTCTGAAGAGTAGTCAGAAGAGGATGGTACCTGGGGGTAGGAGGAGGAGGAGCAAGAAGTGCAGGCTTTAAACTTTTCTGGGATCCCTGGTGTTGTCCGTGGCTGGGGGAGGAGACCGAGGACGACATTCTCCTGGGCGATGAGCATGAGCCAGGCCGCTCCACCGCTTACAATTTAGTGCAAATGGGGGCCTTCATGCTTCAGTGTTTGAAGAAGGACCCCCGTATAAAAAGCATAAAGGGCAATAACCAGTATTGGGTGGCAACGTACTTAGACCCCCAATACAAACACAATGTTACTAGCATCACAGAGGGCTGTCAGAATGCAGCATTTCCAGGTCTTGCTTCGAGAGATGCTGCATTCTGCTGTTGCGGGCGCTGGCAGAGGAATTTCCACCCACAGAGAAACAGTTGCGGGTACCAATCCTACAGCACATGCAAGAAGAGGGTGGTTTCAAGATGTGCTAGTCACTTCGGATATGAGATCATCCTTGCAGCCAACCCATCGACAGCTGTCCTCCGGATATAGCCTCAGGGAACGCCTAGACCGACAGGTGTCCAACTACATAGGGTTAATGGCCGATGTGGATGCTCTGAAAAGCGAGGAAACCCTTGACTACTGGGTGTGCAGGCTTGACCTGTGGCCAGAGCTGGCACAATTGTAACATCCCGGAGTATGTTACCAAATTCTTTCTCCCTGCTACAACATGTCAGGTGTATATGTATTGTCATCTTGTGTAATCTAACATTGCATTTTCCATTATATGTATTTTCTATGCCTGTTTCATATAATTACTGTAATTTCCTTGTACACCAGCAGGTGGCAGCAATGTGTTTAGTTCAGTTTAGCATATCTAGACTGGAAAAGTACATTCCAATCTAGCTCCCCTTCCTCTTTGAGGAGGTGTGGAATGTTCCCACTTCCTGCCTCATGGGGAGGAAAGAAAGTTCTAGTTAGTGTACCAGCCACCCCGGCTAGGGGAAGGCTGTGTTAGTAGGAGCTCCCAGAAACAGGGATCCCAAGACAGGATCGAGCCTCGGCTGAGGCCAAGATAACTCTTCCCAGCCTGAGCCATCAGCCTCAGCTGGTTGACAAGCCACCTCCAGCCTCCAGGAAGAAGCATTCCCTGTGAGTACATGTCCAGAGTCCAGGAGAAGCCAAATTCCTCCTCAGCTAGTCAGGCCCACATCAAGCAGAAGACAGACAGAGCAGAAGATAAATACCTGCCAGATTCTCCAGGCACATAGTATAGAAGCAGAAGAGATATTAATCCCTGCCATACATTGCCTATACCTGCTGGGACCTAAGGACTACTGCTGTAACTCGCATGGATTTCTGTTGCCATCCAGTAAAGACAAGTTGCAATATATTTCAAGTCTGGATCTCATTTACTGCTACCAAAGTTCCTCAGTTACTCCTATTAACAACGATTATGTCATTGCAAGTGAACCAGGAGTCCAGCTGTACCAAGGTAGGAGACACCGTTGACACTACCATATCTGCTACACAGAGACATTATCCCTCTCTGGCATTCCTCACCTGGTACGTGAGTTATAGCATCTTAACCACTTCAGCCCCGCTAGCTGAAACCCCCTTCATGACCAGAGCACTTTTTACACTTCGGCACTACACTCCTTTCACCGTTTATCGCTCGGTCATGCAACTTACCACCCAAATGAATTTTACCTACTTTTCTTCTCACTAATAGAGCTTTCATTTGGTGGTATTTTATTGCTGCTGACATTTTTACTTTTTTTGTTATTAATCAAAATGTAACGATTTTTTTGCAAAAAAATGACATTTTTCACTTTCAGCTGTAAAATTTTGCAAAAAAAAGCCCAACATCCATATATACATTTTTTGCCAAATTTATTGTTCTACGTGTCTTTGATTAAAAAAAATGTTTGGGCAAAAAAAAAATGGTTTGGGTAAAAGTTATAGCGTTTACACACTATGGTACAAAAATGTGAATTTCCGCTTTTTGAAACAGCTCTGATTTTCTGAGCACCTGTCATGATTCCTGAGGTTCTACAATGCCCAAACAGTAGAAAACCCCCACAAATGACCCCATTTCGGAAAGTAGACACCCTAAGGTATTCGCTGATGGGCATAGTGAGTTCATAGAACTTTTTATTTTTTGTCACAAGTTAGCGGAAAATGATGATGATTTTTTATTTTATTTTTTCTTACAAAGTCTCATATTCCACTAACTTGCGACAAAAAATAAAAAATTCTAGGAACTCACCATGCCCCTCACGGAATACCTTGGGGTGTCTTCTTTCCAAAATGGGGTCACTTGTGGTGTAGTTATACTTCCCTGGCAATTTAGGGGCCCATATGTGTGAGAAGTACTTTGCAATCAAAATCTGTAAAAAATGACCGGTGAAATCCGAAAGGTGCACTTTGGAATATGTGCCCCTTTTCCCACCTTGGCAGCAAAAAAGTGTCACACATCTGGTATCGCCGTACTCAGGAGAAGTTGGGGAATGTGTTTTGGGGTGTCATTCTACATATACCCATGCCGGGTGAGAGAAATATCTTGGCAAAAGACAACTTTTCCCATTTTTTTTATACAAAGTTGGCATTTGACCAAGATATTTTTTTTACCCAGCATGGGTATATGTAAAATGACACCCCAAAACACATTCCCCAACTTCTCCTGAGTACGGCGATACCAGATGTATCACACTTTTTTGCTGCCAAGGTGGGCAAAGGGGCACATATTCCAAAGTGCACCTTTCGGGTTTCGCAGGCCATTTTTTACACATTTTGATTGCAAGGTACTTCTCACACATTTGGGCCCCTAAATTGCCAGGGCAGTATAACTACTCCACAAGTGACCCCATTTTGGAAAGAAGACACCCCAAGGTATTCCGTGAGGGGCACTGCGAGTTCCTAGAATTTATTTATTTTTGTCACAAGTTAGCGGAAAATGATGATTTTTTTTTCTCTTTTTTCCTTACAAAGTCTCATATTCCACTAACTTGCGACAAAAAATAAAAAATTCTAGGAACTCGCCATGCCCCTCACGGAATACCTTGGGGTGTCTTCTTTCCAAAATGGGGTCATTTGTGGGGTAGTTATACTCCCCTGGGAATTTAGGGGCCCAAATGTGTGAGAAGTACTTTGCAATCAAAATGTGTACAAAATGGCCTGCGAAATCCGAAAGGTGCACTTTGGAATATGTGCCCCTTTGCCCACCTTGGCAGCAAAAAAGTGTCACACATGTGGTATCGCCGTACTCAGGAGAAGTTGGGGAATGTGTTTTGGGGTGTCATTTTACATATACCCATGCTGGGTGAGAGAAATATCCTGGCAAAAGACAACTTTTCAAATTTTTTCATACAAAGTTGGCATTTGATCAAGATGTTTATCTCACCCAGCATGGGTATATGTAAAATGACACCCTAAAACACATTCCCCAACTTCTCCTGAGTACGGCGATACCAGATGTGTCACACTTTTTTGCAGCCTAGATGCGCAAAGGTGCCCAAATTCCTTTTAGGAGGGCATTTTTAGACATTTGGATCCCAGACTTCTTCTCACGCTTTAGGGCCCCTAAAAAGCCAGGGCAGTATAAATACCCCACATGTGACCCCACTTTGGAAAGAAGACACCCCAAGGTATCCAATCAGGGGCCTGGCAAGTTCATAGAATTTTTTTTTTAAAATTTAAATCTTTCATGGACTCAATATGCCCCTCAGCGAATACCTTGGGGTGTCTTCTTTCCAAAATAGGGTCAGTTGTGGGGTGTTTGTACTGCCCTGGCATTTGAGGGTCTCCGCAATCATTACATGTATGGCCAGCATTAGGAGTTTCTGCTATTCTCCTTATATTGAGCATACAGGTAATGAGATTTTTTTTTTCCGTTCAGCCTCTGGGCTGAAAGAAAAGAATGAACGGCACAGATTTCTTCATTCGCATCGATCAATGTGGATGAAAAAATCTCTGCCAAAAAAAAAAAAATGGAGGGGAAAGGCGTCTGCCAGGACATAGGAGCTCCGCCCTACAACCATACCCACTTAGCTCGTATGCCCTGGCAAACCAGATTTCTCCATTCACATCAATCGATGTGGATGAATAAATCATTGCCGGGATTTTTATTTTTTTTATATATATACAAAGTGTTTGCCAAAGCATAGGAACGCCGCCTCCTCCTCAGCTCGTATGCCTCGGCAAACGTATCTGTTACTGCAGAGGAGAAAAACTCGTCTTGCAGCGCCGCATACACCGACTTGCGTGTAATCTGACAGCAGCGCAATGCTTCTGTCAGAATGCACATCAGTGCTGCAGCTAATCGATCGGTTGGTCCACCTGGAAGGTAAAAAAACAAAAAAACAAAAAAAAAAAGAAAACACCAGGCCGCAACGCAATAATTTGATTAACTTTGCAACAGAACATATAAACTTTAACTTTTTTAACTGAACATTAACTTTTGCTTACTGGTGTTTTTTTTTTTTTTTACCTTTATAGAACAAACCTCTCCTTCCCCATGGGTCAATGTGCAAAGCGCAAATCGCCCAAAGATGTGGCGAAGTGCGTTATGCACTTTGTCCCATGTGAAAGGAGACGTTTGCAGCAGCAGTGAGTGAATGGGCCCTAAAAGCCCTGTGTGCCTGTCCTGGTGAGATGATCCCTATGCTAATAGTGTACCTGTGAGTGGTACTTCCGGAAACACTCTCCAAAGCATAGGGCAGGGTGGTCAGGACAGTCAGGACAGAAATAGCGGGTGTCACGCCTTATTCCACTCCTGCTACAGACACAACATCTTTTTCGGGGTGACTGTTGGGTTGAGGTACCAGGAACGACATTGGGGAAATGTCGCTCGTGTAGACGGCTAACTACACTGGTGGATGGGGCCACGGAACCTCCTGGGTACAGGAGGTTCTCGATGATCTCTTCCTGAAATTTGAGGAAGGATCCAGTTCTCCCAGCCTTACTGTAGAGAACAAAACTATTGTACAGAGCCAATTGAATTAAATATACAGACACCTTCTTATACCAGCATCTGGTTCTGCGGGAAACTAAATACGGAGACAACATCTGGTCATTGAAGTCCACCCCTCCCATGTGAAGGTTATAGTCGTGGACTGAGAGGGGCTTTTCAATGACACGGGTTGCTCGCTCAATTTGTATTGTCGTGTCTGCGTGAATGGAGGAGAGCATGTAAACGTCACGCTTGTCTCTCCATTTCACCGCGAGCAGTTCTTCGTTATACAGTGCGGCCCTCTGCCCCCTTGCAAGACGGGTGGTAACGAGCCGTTGGGGGAAGCCCGCGCGACTAGTTCGCGCGGTACCACAGGCGCCAATCCGTTCTAGAAACAAATGCCTAAAGAGGGCCATACTTGTGTAAAAATTGTCCACATAAAGATGGTTCCCCTTGCCGAATAAGGGTGACACCAAGTCCCAAACTGTCTTCCCACTGCTCCCCAGGTAGTCAGGGCAACCGACCGGCTCCAGGGTCTGATCTTTTCCCTCATAGATCCGAAATTTGTGGGTATAGCCTGTGGCCCTTTCACAGAGCTTATACAATTTGACCCCATACCGGGCGCGCTTGCTTGGGATGTATTGTTTGAAGCCAAGGCGCCCGGTAAAATGTATCAGGGACTCGTCTACGCAGATGTTTTGCTCTGGGGTATACAAATCTGCAAATTTCTGGTTGAAATGGTCTATGAGGGGCCGAATTTTGTGGAGCCGGTCAAAAGCAGGGTGGCCCCTGGGACGGGAGGCGGTGTTGTCACTAAAGTGCAGGAAACGCAGGATGGCCTCAAAACGTGCCCTGGACATAGCAGCAGAGAACATGGGCATGTGATGAATCGGGTTTTCGTGGACCAATATGACCGCAATTCATGCTTTTTTGTCAGGCCCATGTTGAGGAGGAGGCCCAGAAAAGTTTTAATTTCGGAAACTTGGACTGGTTTCCACCGGAAAGGCTGGGCATGAAAGCTTCCCGGGTTAGCGGTGATAAATTGTGTGGCATACCTGTTTGTTTCGGCCACAACTATGTCTAAGAGCTCCGCAGTCAAGAACAGCTCAAAAAATCCCAGGGCCGAACCGATCTGAGCTGTCTCAACCCGAACTCCAGACTGGGCAGTGAAAGGGAAAACTACGGGTGCGGCTGAAGTTGGGGACTTTGCGGTGGCTGCGACGGGGTCACGTGCCTAAACCCTGGCTTTCCCTAAATAGAGCCCTAGATAGTGAACGGGCCGGTGGGATCGCTAGTCCGCACTACTGACACTAAGAGGAAAAACACCAGGGAGAGGACAGACAATACAGACAAACACATAAACCCAGGTGGATCGACCACAGCAGACCACAAAGGTCCAACAGGGATCAGGAGGGAAACGTTCTGGACCAACAACCAGAGAACGCAGTAACACAGCTCCAGTGGGTCAGTATAGAAGTCCAGGCAGGAAGCTCTATATCTGGCAACCAGAGAGGTGTGAGAGGGGAATATAAGGAGGTTGGGAGTGCTGGACAAGGAACAGCTGAGGAGAAGGAGCTACGGATCCCTGAGTGAGCCAAAAAGGGTTGTAAAGCAAACCCAGAAAGCTACCATAAGGAAACAGCCCTATCTTACTACATAGAGTGCGCAGCCAAACGCTGCGACTTCCTGACCCGGGTATAACGGAGTCAGGCGTGGTTCTTGACACCCTCGTGACACTCGCCCCTCGTCAAGTGTCCTGTCCGAAAGGTTGTTCAGAGCAGCAGGGTGGACCGATAAGCGCACTCGCCTAGCTTCTAAAAATTAATTAGGCATGGAACTCGGAGGAATTCAACACCTGTGACGACCACGTTTAATTGAATTTCGGCATGATAGTCCACACATATCCGCCACCAAACAGAACAAATAATGGTCTTATGTAAATACAGCGGCATAAAAGGCCTTTTCTGTCCGGTGAATGCATAATGTTTGGGGCCACGGAGCAATTCAACACCTGTGACGACAACTTGTTATTGAATTTAAACTATTATCATTTGTTGTTTTTTTCCAAGAGGGGGGAATGAATCATTTTTGGGGCCTGTAGTCCACTGGCCTGCAGTAAAATTGATATCCATTGACCGTCTAATATACCTACAGCCACATAATCACTTGATCTTTTATGTACAGTGAATGCATAATTTTTGGGGCCTGTAATCTAACTGGCCAACAGTAAAATTTTATCGGTGACTGCCTAATGTACCTCCAGCCACATTATTAATTGTTTTTTTCTGTCCGGTGAATTAATAATTTTTGGAGCCTGTAGTCCACTGGCCTACAGTAAAATTCATATCCATTGACCGTCTAATATACCTCCTGCCACATAATCACTTGATGTTTTCTGTCCGGTGGATGCCTAATGTTTGGGGCCTGTACTCCACTGGCCTGCAGTAAAATTAAAATCCAAGACTGTCTAATATACCTCCAGCCACATAATCACTTGATGTTTTCTGTCCAGTGAATGCCTAATGTTTGGGGCCTGTACTCCCGTGGTCTAAAATAAAACATTTCTAGGCTCCAGGACAGTACATTATTGACAGTTTCCCTTTGAGACGCATAAAAATGGCCCCTGATTAAAGGGGTTGTCCGGGTTCAGAGCTGAACCCGGACATACCCTTATTTTCACCCCGGCAGCCCCCCTGAGGCTAGCATCGGAGCATCTCATGCTCTGATGCGCTCCCGTGCCCTGCGCTAGATCGCGCAGGGCACGGGCTCTTTTGTTTTTAATAACACACTGCCGGGCGGTAACTTCCGCCCAGCAGTGTGTTCGGTGACGTCACCGGCTCTGAGGGGCGGGCTTTAGCTCTGCCCTAGCCGTTTTACTGGCTAGGGCAGAGCCAAATCCCACCCATCAGTGCCGGTGACGTCACCGGGGTTCCTGTCAGCCCCATGGAGAGCCCGGTACATCACCGGAACTCTGAAAAATGCCTTTGCCCTGCGCGATTTAGCGCAGGGCAAAGGAGAGCATCGGAGCATGAACTGCTCCGATGCTCATGTCAGGGGGGCTGCCGGGGTGAAAATGGAGGGCTGTCCAGGTTCAGCTCTGAACCTGGACAACCCCTTTAAAATACATATTTTTTGTGGGAATTTTTGCCATTGATTTCCCTCTGGTATGTCACTGTCCATGTTGTTGGACGATTTGTGAACTTCTAGTAAATATTTGGTGGCTGCAAATATGACCTGAAGGTTTTTCAGGTTCATCTGCCGTTAAAGTGAGGGGGCCCGTCGCGAACTTGCGGTTCACGAACATTTGATCGCGTTCGCGCATCGTCCCGGCCAATGTTCGGCCATCACTATTTACTAGATGTACAGGACTGTGATGAAATCATGACAGGTCTTTTAGCTTTCTCCGCTGATGATAGGGATTGTACAGTCGTGGCCAAAAGTTTTGAGAGTGACACAAATATTAGTTTGCACAAAGTTTGCTGCTAAACTTTAGATCTTTGTTTTAGTTGTTTCTGTGATGTAGTGAAATATAATTACACGCACTTTATACGTTTTTCAAAAGCTTTTATCAACAATTACATGACATTTATGCAAAGAGTCAGTATTTGGGCATGCTCTCAATCAACTTCTGGGCCAATTCCTGACTGATAGCAACCCATTCTTCCATAATCACTTCTTGGAGTTTGTCAGAATTAGTGGGTTTTTCTTTGTCCACCCACCTCATTAGGATTGACCACAAGTTCTCAATAGGATTAAGATCTGAGGAGTTTCCAGGCCATGGACCCAAAATGTCAACGTTTTGGTTGCTGAGTCACTTAGTTATCACTTTTGCCTTATGGCACAGTGCTCCATCGAGCTGGAAAATGCATTGTTCTTCACCAAACTGTTGTTGGATTGTTGGAAGAAGTTGCTGTTGGAGGGTGTTTTGGTACCATTCTTTATTCATGGCTGTGTTTTTGGGCAAAATTGTGAGTGAGCCCACTCCCTTGGATGAGAAGCAACCCCACACATGAATAGTCTCAGGATGCTTTACTGTTGGCATGACACAGGACTGATGGTAGCGCTCACCTTTTCTTCTCCGGACAAGCCTTTTTACAGATGCCCCAAACAATTGGAAAGAGGCTTCATCGGAGAATATGACTTTGCCCTAGTCCTCAGCAGTCCATTCACCATATTTTCTGCAGAAGATCAATCTGTCCCTGATGTTTTTTTTGGAGAGAAGTGGCTTCTTTGCTGCCCTTCTTGACACCAGGCCATCTTCCAAAATTCTTCGCCTCACTGTGCGTGCAGATGCGCTCACACCTGCCTGCTGCCATTCTTGAGCAAGCTCTGCACTTTTGGCACTCCGATTCCGCAGCTGAATCCTCTTTAGGAGACAATCCTGGCACTTGCTGGACTTTCTTGGACACCCTGAAGCCTTCTTAACAAGAATTGAACCTCTTTCCTTGAAGTTCTTGATGATCGTATAAATTGTTGATTGAGGTGCAATCTTAGTAGCCACAATATCCTTGCCTATGAAGCCATTTTTATGCAACGCAATGATGGCTGCACGCGTTTCTTTGCAGGTCACCATGGTTAACAATGGAAGAACAATGATTTCAAACATCACCCTCCTTTTAACAGGTCAAGTCTGCCATTTTAACCCAATCAGCCTGACATAATGATCTCCAGCCTTGTGCTCGTCAACATTCTCATCTGAGTTAACAAGACGATTACTGAAATGATCTCAGCAGGTCCTTTAATGACAGCAATGAAATGCAGTGGAAAGGTTTTTTTGGGATTAAGTTAATTTTAGTGGCAAAGAAGGACTATGCATTTCATCTGATCACTCTTCATAACATTCTGGAGTATATGTAAATTGCTATTATAAAAACTATTATAAAAAAGCAGCAACTTTTCCAATTTCCAATATTTATGTAATTCTCAAAACTTTTGGCCACTGTATACTGGAGCTGGTCTGCAGCCTGTGGTAAGTACTGGGCAGGGCCTTTGGTTTACTGCTGGGGCCCCCCTTCCCCAAGGGCCCCAAAGCAGCTGTATGGTCTGCCTTAATTGGAGATATGCCACTGCTTACAACAAAATGTCCACACTCATTGTGAAGACAAAAATGTGTCAGCCTAAACCCAGCCCCTTCCTCCTAAACCTCCTGCATCACACGCACTAGCATTATGGGGGTAGAGGGAGGGGACAAGACATGGCTTCAGCCTAAGAGAAGAACACACTGTTTTTCAGTTTTATTTTTCATGCCCTGCAATTGTGATAATGGACAAAACAAGAACAAAAATAAGATTATAGATTTTGTTGGTTGCTCTTTTTTTTCTTTGTGGATTCACTGCTAATCCTGCTACAGTATCTTGTAGGGTTATCTCATCTGAATTTAAACATATCTTTCACAAAAAAGTACTCTGTGCACCCTTGTTCTTTTGCCTTTCTCTGTCAGATGCTTCCTCTCCCTCTTGATTGATAGGACCAGGTGTCATGGCTATGCAGGAACCTGGCAAGAAGGAGAGCTAACATTACACTTGGTTGAGTTAGCCTTACAAGGCACTGTATCTGGTTTTGGCCAAACTAGATGGGCCATGTGGTCTTTTCTGCTGTCGTTCTTCTGTTTCCATGCAACCATCCACATTATCAGAAGGACAAACCGGTGTGTGTAGAGAACTTCATATTCTCCTACTGACTACCAGTAACGCATCATTAGCATGCATAAAATCGCAGAAAAATGTCATTGAAAACCTGACCTTATAATTGCTAATGCACTTGGGTATTGCAGTGTTAATAAACATTCAGTTGAACATGTTCAAGCTTTATATCAAATTGTTTGTAAAAAGGGAAGCATTAAATTAATGGACTGGCCTATTATGTACATAGAGCAGCATTTGTTGTTCCCTCCACTGCTGGGACTTCATATATTCTTTTGTCCCAGGAAAGCCCTAGCATAAGCTGTACAAATTACATGTCTCAGCCTCATTAGAAATAGTTGAACAACAAGTGTACTAAAAGCAAGCAAGCAACTTTTTTATATTTGGACCTCAGACATATTTGGCATCCATAAGCATGGGATAGATGAGCGTCAATGATTTTGGAAGCTCTAATACCAGTCATATTGGTTTTCGACACACTTTCATCACAAACAAAAATACTACCACAATTTTTTTTTGGATGTTTACAGGAGGGGACAATATTTCTGCATATAATCTTGATTAAAAACTTCTTGCCTTTATGTGTATATGGCTTTTATGCAGAAGTATGGGGGAGTTTTCAAAAATGGTCCAAAGGAAAATTGGCTTAGTTGCCCATAGCAACCAATCAGCTTCCACCTTACATTTCCCAAAGGAGCTCTGAAAAATGAAAGGATGAATCGGATTGGTTGCTATGGGAAATTAAACCAGTTTTCCTTTAAACCAGTTTTGATAAATCTCCCCTTATGTGTCCTTGATTCCAGACTCAATAATCTGACTCTGCAGTCATACTCCAATTCATCTGTGTTCTACTTCTTACCAATATATTTTTGTATGCTCAAAAGAATTAGGGTACAACAGGGGGCTTAATTTTTAATTGACAAAAAGGTAAATGTGTTATAGCATTACAACACCACACTACTCCATAGGCATGATCTGATATTAAACCTGAGCCTTATTCAAGTTGCAACTCTTGCCCAGTTAAGAATTGCTACATCCAGTTGTCTAGCATAGTCTATTTGTAAACCACCACTACTAGTCAGTCCTTTCAAGTGGAGTGAAAAACAAACTCTATCAAACAACAAACAATTTGCTATTCTTGTGTCTATATGACTGCATATAGACAGATGAGATGCTGCAATTTGCAAAAACAAATATTCTGCCCGCTTATACATTTCTTCTTGGAACAAAGAACTCATTGATAAACATCACGGCAAACCACCGATCCAGTGAAATGTAGAATTATTGGGCTTCTGTGAAAAAAGCACCATAAGGACAGTGGGAAATGTTGCATAACGACAAACTTCAATGGATCATCTCCTCCAATCTTTCTTTCAGTTATTATGAACTAGGAAATTGATTTGGCAGCATCACAATGAGATTCATTGTTCTCTTCACAGACTGAAATGTGTTGTCCAAGCCTGCAAATGTCCCAAGCTATACCCATCCAAAATTCTAACTAGCCTGTGCTGTGTGTTGCCAATAATTGTCATAACGTATTTCAATTGGTGTCTTTATTAGCTTATCCAAGAAGCTTATTTAATAGTTCAATGATGGGATGAGAACACATTATTGGTAGAGATTGTTGTTTCCAGAGAGACTGATCATTGTGCCAGTTTATAGGATAAAGAAAGCTTATATTTTAGGATCATTATCATTGTGATGCTCAAATAAATAGAGGAATTGAAGGCATCTGTTGCATAAAGCACTCTTCTTTGAAGTAAAAACCCATCACACCACAAGAAAAAAAACAATACCTAAAGGATTTGAGCTAAACAGGTCTAAAGGACGATATCACAGCAGATTGTCGGGAAGGAAGCATTCCTTCCGAACAATCTGCTGATTGGTAGCAGAGGACACTCCTGCATTTAAATGCAACGATCTCCAACAAAGTATGTGTAGGAGTGATCGCTAATACCATCGCTCTTCCCCATACTCATTGTTTCCCAGCAGGAGATTGTTTTAACCTCTTCAGGACCCTGCCATATTTCACCTTAAGCACAAGGCCATTTTTTGCTAATCTGACGTGTCAAATTATGTGGTGATAAAACGCTTTTACTTATCCGGGCCATTCTGAGAATGTTTTCTCGTCACACATTGTACTACATGACAGTTGTAAAATTGAGTCCCCAAAAATTTATTTTTATTTATAAAGAAATACAAAATTTCCCAAATTTTTTTAAAAATTAGCAAATTTCCAAATTTCTAATTCTCTACTTTTATAATACATAAATACATAGTAATACCTCCAAAAATAGTTATTACTTTATATTCACCATATGTCTACTTTATGTTTGGATCATTTTGTGAATGCCATTTAATTTTTGGGGGACGTTGGAAGGTTTAGAAGTTTAGAAGCAAATCTTGAAAATTCTCCGAACATTTCCAAAATCCACTTTTTAAGGACCAGTTCAGGTCTGAAGTCACTTTGTCATGCTTACATAATAGAGACCACCCAAAATAACCACATTTTACAAACTACACCCCTCAACGTATACAAAACAGATTTGACAAACTTTGTTAACCCTTTAGGTGTTCCACAAGAATTAATGGAAAATGGAGATGAAATTGCAGAATTGAATATTTTTTTATCAGATTTTCCATTTTAAACCATGTTTTCCAGTAACAATGCAGGGGTTAACAGCCAAACAAAACTCAATATTCATGGCCCTAATTCTGACGTTAACAGAAACACCACATATGTGGTCGTAAACTGCTGTACGGGCACACGGCATTGCGCAGAAGGAAAGAAACGCCATATGGTTTTTGGAAGGCAGATTTTGCTGGACTTGTTTATTGACACCATGTCCCATTTGAAAGCCCCCCTGATGCACCCCTAAAGTAGAAACTCAAAAAAGTGACCCGATTTTAGAAACTGCACCCCTCAAGGTATACAAAACTGATTTTACAAACTTTGGTAACCCTTCAAGTGTTCCATAAAATTTAATGTAAAATGGAGATGATTTTTCATTTTAATAAATTTTTTCCAGTTACAAAGCAAGGGTTAACAGCCAAACAAAGCTTAACATTTATGGCCCTGATTCTGTAGTTTACTGCTGTATGGGCACATGGTTTTGCGCAGAAGGAAAGGAATGCCATATGGTTTTTAGAAAGCAGATTTCACTGGGATAATTTTAAGCTCCACAAAAGTGACCCCATTTTGGAAACTATGGGATAAGGTAGCAGTTTTGTTGGTACAATTTTAGGGTACATATGATTTTTGGTTGCTCTATATTACATTTTTTGTGAGGCAAGGTAACAAAAAATAGCTGTTTTAGCAGTGTTTTTAATTTTTGTTATTTACAACTTTCGTCTGACATTTTAGATCATGTGGTATTTTTATAGAGCAGGTTGTTACAGATGCAAAAATACAGAATATGACTACTTTATTTGGTTGTTTGTTTCAGTTTTACATAATAAAGCATTTAAAAATATATTTTTTAGTGTCTCCACATTCCAATTTTTTGGGGCGACTGTCTTGTGTAGGGGCTCATTTTTTTCAGTATGAGATGATGGTTTGATTGGTCCTATTTTAGGGTGCATATGACTTTTTGATCGCTTGCTATTACACTTTTTGTGATGTAAAATGACAAAAATGGCTTTTTTTTAGGTTGTTTTTATTGTTATTTTTTTATGGTGTTCATCTGAAGAATTATGTCATGTGACATTTTTATAGAGCAGATTCTTACAGAAGTGGTGATACCTAATATGTCAACTTTTTTTTATTTATGTAAGTTTTAGACAATGATATTATTTTTGAAACAATGCTTTAGTGTCTCAATAGTCTGAGAGCCATAGGTTTTTCAGTTTTTGGGTGATTGTCTTAGGTAGGGTATCATTTTTGCGGGATGAGATGACGGATTAATTGGCACTATTTTCGGGTGCATATTACTTTTTGATCGCTTGCTATTACACTTTTTGTGATGTAAGGTGACAAATATGGCTTTTTTGACACTGTTTAATTTTTTTTTTATGGTGTTTACCTGAGGGCTTAGGTCATGTGGTATTTTTATAGAGCAGGTTGTCATGGACGTGGAAATAACTAATATGTATACTTTTTTTATTTACAGCATTTTTTATACCAAAGAAATTATGTTTTAGTGTCTCCATATTCTGAGAGAATATTTTTTTTTAGGTAGGAACTCATTTTTTGCAGGATGAGGTGACAGTTAGATTGGTTTTATTTTGGGGGCATACGCCTTTTAGTGATGTAATGGGACAAAATGTTTTTTTAGCACGGTTTTTATTTAAATTTGTTGACAGTGTTCACCTGAGGGGTTATGTCATGTGATATTTTTTTTAGAGCCGATCATTACAGACGTGGCAATTCCTAATATACTTACTTTTTAATTTTTATTTAAGTTTTACACAATAATGTCATTTTTGAAACAAAAAAAACAAACATGTTTTAGTGTCTCCATAGTCTGAGAGCCATAGTTTTTTTTATGTTTTGCACGATTGTCTTAGTTAGGGTATCATTTTATGTGGGATATTTTGGGGTGCATATGCCTTTTTGATCGCTTGCTATTGCACTTTTTATGATGTACGTGGACCAAAAAATGGCTTTTGACACCATTTTTATTTTTTACGGCGTTCACCTGAGGGTTTAGGGCATGTGATATTTTTATGTTTCAGTGTCTCCATATTTCTGAGAGCCATAGTTTTTTCAGTTTTCGGGCGAATGTCTTAGGTTGGGTATCATTTTTGCGGGATGACATGCCAGTTTGATTGGCACTATTTTGGGGTGCATATGACTTTGATCGCTAGCTATTATACTTTTTGTGATATAAGGTGACCAAAAATAGCTTTTTTTACACTTTTTTTTACGGTGTTCACCTAAGGCCATGTGGTATTTTATATAGAGCAGGTTGTTACAGACGTGGCAATACCTAATTAGTGATGTCCCAAACAATTCGCGAATAGTTCCCGGCGAACATAGCTTGTTCGCGTTCGCCGCTGCGGGCGAACATATGCGATGTTCGGTCCGCTCCCTATACATCATCATTGAGTAAACTTTGAACCTGTACCTCACAGTCAGCAGACACATTCCAGCCAATCAGAAGCAGACCCTCCCTCCCAGACCCTCCCACCTCCTGGACAGCAATCATTTTAGATTCATTCGGTAACTGCATTCACAGTGAGAGGGGGGAGAGTACTGCTGCTGCTGATTCAATAGGTAAAGCATTAGCTAGGGCATTGTTCTGTGTCCACAGACTTATCTGCTGTAAGGACAGCGTCCTGCCAGCACCCCAAAAAGCCATTTTCAGGGCTGGTACATCAGTGTGCCTTTATATATATATATATATATATATATATATGTATATTGCAGTTGCCTGGCTGCCCATGTGTGAGAGGCTGCAGGCTCAGTCATAGACAGCACTGTAGCAGATAAAAAGAAAATCAGATAAAATATTTTCTGTGACATAATCACATTTGCAAGCCCGTGTGTGTCAAGGCCACACATACTGTATACTGCTAGCGGCTAGGCCTGCACTCATACCATTATAGGGTGTCATTCACCCGAATAACTTGCAGGAAAAAAAAATTATATTTAAAATTTTTCTGTGATCTAATCACATTTTCAAGCCCATGTGTGTCAGGCCAACACATACTGTATTGTGCCCACTGGCTAGTGGCTAGGCCTGCACTCATACCATTACAGGGTGTCATTCACTCAAATTCCTTGCAGATAAAAAAAATTCTATTGAAAATGTTTCTGTGAGATAATCACATTTGCAAGCCCGTGTGCATCAGGCCCACACATACTGTATTGTGCCCACTGGCTAATAGCTAGGCCTGCAGTCATACCGTTACAGGGTGTCATTCACTCAAATACCTTGCAGATAAAAAAACTTCTATTGAAAATTTTTCTGTGATATTATCACATTTACAAGCCTGTGTGCGTCAGGCCCACACATTTTGTATTGTGTCCACTGGCTAGTGTCTAGGCCTGCACTCATAACATTACAGGGTGTCATTCACCCAAATACCTTGCAGAAAAAAAAGTGATTTAAAATATTTCTGTGATCTAATCACATTGGCAAGCCTGTGTGCGTCAGGCCCACACAATCTGTATTGTGCCTACTGGCTAGTGGCTAGGCCTGCACTCAAACTGTTACAGGGTATCATTCACCCAAACACCTTGCAGAAAAATAAATAAATTTGATTTAACATTTTTCTGTGATCTAATCACATTTGCAAGCCTGTGTGCATCAGGCCCACACATTCTGTATTGTGCCCACTGGCTTGTGTCTAGGCCTGCACTCATACTGTTACAGGGTGTCATTCACCCAAATACCTTCCAGAATTTGTTTTTCTTATTTAAAATATTTCTGTGATCTAATCACATTTGCAAGCCCGTGTGCGTCAGGCCCACACATACTGTATTGTGCCCACTGGCTAGGCCTGCACTCAAGCAGGGTGTCATTTACTCAAATACCTTGCAGGAAAAAAAAAATGGTTTAATATTTTTCTTTGATCTAATCACATTTGCAAGCCCGTGTGCATCAGGCCCACACATTCTGTATTGTGTCCACTGGCTAGTGTCTAGGCCTGCACTCATACCGTTACAGGGTGTCATTCACTCAAATACCTTGCAGAAAAAAAAAATTGTTTAAAAATTTTTCTGTGATCTAATCACATTTGAAAGCCCGTCTGCGTCAGGCCCACACATTCTGTATTGTGCCCACTGGCTAGTGGCTAGGCCTGCACTCATACCGTTACAGGGTGTCATTCACTCAAATACCTTGCAGATAAAAAAAATTCTATTGAAAATTTTCTGTGATATTATCACATTAACAAGCCTGTGTGCGTCAGGCCCACACATACTGTATTGTGCCCACTGGCTAGTGGCTGGCTAGGCCTGCACTCATACCGATACAGGGTGTTATTCACCCAAATACCTTGCAGAAAAAATAATAATTGGGAAATGTTACTGTCATCTAATCACATTTGCAAGCCCATGTGCGTCAGGCCCACACATACTGTATTGTGCCCACTGGCTAGTATCTAGGCCTGCACTCATACTGTTACAGGGTGTCATTCACCCAAATACCTTGCAGAAAAAAAAAATGTGATTTAAAATTTGTCTGCGATCTAATCACATTTACAAGCCTGTGTGCGTCAGGCACACACATTCTGTATTGTGCCCACTGGCTAGTGTCTGGGCCTGCACTCATACCGTTACAGGGTGTCATTCACCCAAATACCTTGCAAAAAAAAAAAATCTATTTTAAATTTAACTGTGATCTAATCACATTTGCAAACCCGTGTGTGTCAGGCCCCCACACATACTGTATTGTGTCCACTGGCTAGTGGCTGGCTAGGCCTGCACTCATACCGTTACAGGGTGTCATTCATTCAAATACCTTGCAGAAAAAAAATATCTATTTTAACCACCTTAGGACCGCCGTACGCAGGATTGCGTCCTGCCGGCGGTCCTGCTCTTCTGGGTGGACGCATATACGCGTCCTCCCGCGAGAGCCGAGATTTCCTGTGAACGCGCGCGCACAGGCGCGCGCGCTCACAGGAACGGAAGGTAAGCGAGTGGATCTCCAGCCTGCCAGCGGCGATCGCTCGCTGGCAGGCTGGAGATCCGAATTTTTTAACCCCTAACAGGTATATTAGACGCTGTTTTCATAACAGCGTCTAATATACCTCCTACCTGGTCCTCTGGTGGTCCCTTTTGTTAGGATCGACCACCAGAGGACTCAGGTAGGTAAGTACAGTAGCACCAAACACCACACTACACTACACCCCCCCGTCACTTATTAACCCCTTATAAACCCCTGATCACCCATGATCACCCCATATAAACTCCCTGATCACCCCCCTGTCATTGATCACCGCCCTGTCATTGATCACCCCCCTGTCAGGCTCCGTTCAGACGTCCGTATGATTTTTACGGATCCACGGATACATGGATCGGATCCGCAAAAAGCATACGGACGTCTGAATGGAGCCTTACAGGGGGGTGATCAATGACAGGCGGGTGATCACCCATATACACTCCCTGATCACCCCCTGTCATTGATCACCCCCCTGTCATTGATCACTCCCCTGTAAGGCTCCATTCAGACGTCCGCATGATTTTTACGGATACATGGATACATGGATCGGATCCGCAAAACACATGCAGACGTCTGAATGGAGCCTTACAGGGGGTGATCAATGACAGGCGGGTGATCACCCATATACACTCCCTGATCACCCCCCTGTCATTGATAACCCCCATGTAAGGCTCCATTCAGACGTCCGCATGCGTTTTGTGGATCCGATCCATGTATCCATGGATCCGTAAAAAATCATGCGGATGTCTGAATGGAGCCTTACAGGGGGGGTGATCAGTGACAGGGGGGTGATCACCCTGATTACCCTGATCACCCCCTGTCATTGATAACCCCCCTGTAAGGCTCCATTCAGACGTCCGCATGCGTTCTGTGGATCCGATCCATGTATCCATGGATCCGTAAAAAATCATGCGGATGTCTGAATGGAGCCTTACAGGGGGGGTGATCAGTGACAGGGGGGTGATCACCCTGATTACCCTGATCACCCCCTGTCATTGATAACCCCCCTGTAAGGCTCCATTCAGACGTCCGCATGCGATCTGTGGATCCGATCCATGTATCCATGGATCCGTAAAAAATCATGCGGATGTCTGAATGGAGCCTTACAGGGGGGGGTGATCAGTGACAGGGGGGTGATTACCCTGATCACCCCCTGTCATTGATAACCCCCCTGTAAGGCTCCATTCAGACGTCCGCATGCGTTCTGTGGATCCGATCCATGTATCCATGGATCCGTAAAAAATCATGCGGATGTCTGAATGGAGCCTTACAGGGGGGGTGATCAGTGACAGGGGGGTGATCACCCTGATTACCCTGATCACCCCCTGTCATTGATAACCCCCCTGTAAGGCTCCATTCAGACGTCCGCATGCGTTCTGTGGATCCGATCCATGTATCCATGGATCCGTAAAAAATCATGCGGATGTCTGAATGGAGCCTTACAGGGGGGGTGATCAGTGACAGGGGGGTGATCACCCTGATTACCCTGATCACCCCCTGTCATTGATAACCCCCCTGTAAGGCTCCATTCAGACGTCTGCATGCGTTCTGTGGATCCGATCCATGTATCCATGGATCCGTAAAAAATCATGCGGATGTCTGAATGGAGCCTTACAGGGGGGGTGATCAATGACAGGGGGGTGATCAGGGAGTCTATATGGGTAATCACCCCCCTGTCATTGATCACCCCCCTGTCATTGATCACCCCCCCCTGGTAAGGCTCCATTTAGACATTTTTTTTGGCACAAGTTAGCGGAAATTTTTTGTTTGTTTTTGTTTTTTCTTACTAAGTCTCAAATTTCCACTAACTTGTGTCAAAAAATAAAATCTCACATGGACGCACCATACCCCTCACTGAATCCAAATGCGTAAACATTTTTAGACATTTATATTCCAGACTTCTTCTCACGCTTTAGGGCCCCTAAAAAGCCAGGGCAGTATAAATACCCCACATGTGACCCCATTTCGGAAAGACACCCCAAGGTATTCCGTGAGGGGCATATTGAGTCCATGAAAGATTGAAATTTTTGTCCTAAGTTAGCGGAAAGTGAGACTTTGTGAGAAAAAAACAAAAAAAAATCAATATCCGCTAACTTATGCAAAAAAAAAAAAATTCTAGGAACTCGCCATGCCCCTCATTGAATACCTTGGGGTGTCTTCTTTCCAAAGTGGGGTCACATGTGGGGTATTTATACTGCCCTGGCTTTTTAGGGGCCCGAAAGTGTGAGAAGAAGTCTGGGATCCAAATGTCTAAAAATGCCCTCCTAAAAGGAATTTGGGCACCTTTGCGCATCTAGGCTGCAAAAAAGTGTCACACATGTGGTATTGCCGTACTCGGGAGAAGTTGGGCAATGTGTTTTGGGGTGTCATTTTACATATACCCATGCTGGGTGAGAAAAATATCTTGGTCAAATGCCAACTTTGTATAAAAAAATGGGAAAAGTTGTATTTTGCCAAGATATTTCTCTCACCCAGCATGGGTATATGTAAAATGACCCCCCAAAACACATTACCCAACTTCTCCTGAGTACGGCGATGCCACATGTGTGACACTTTTTTGCAGCCAAGGTGGGCAAAGGGGCACCTTTCGGATTTCGCAGGCCATTTTTTACACATTTTGATTGCAAGGTACTTCTTACACATTTGGGCCCCTAAATTGCCAGGGCAGTATAACTATGCCACAAGTGACCCCATTTTGGAAAGAAGACACCCCAAGGTATTCCGTGAGGGGCACGGCGAGTTCCTAGAATTTTTTATTTTTTGTCACAAGTTAGCGGAAAATGATGATTTTTCTTTTTTTTTCTTTTTTCCTTACAAAGTCTCATATTCCACTAACTTGCGACAAAAAATAAAAAATTCTAGGAACTCGCCATGCCCCTCACGGAATACCTTGGGGTGTCTTCTTTCCAAAATGGGGTCACTTGTGGGGTAGTTATACTGCCCTGGCAATTTAGGGGCCCAAATGTGTGAGAAGAACTTTGCAATCAAAATGTGTAAAAAATGCCCTGCAAAATCCGAAAGGTGCACTTTGGAATATGTGCCCCTTTGCCCATTTTTTTTTATACAAAGTTGGCATTTGACCAAGATATTTCTCTCACCCAGCATGGGTATATGTAAAATGACACCCCAAAACACATTCCCCAACTTCTCCTGAGTACGGCGATACCAGATGTGTGACACTTTTTTGCTGCCAAGGTGGGCAAAGGGGCACATATTCCAAAGTGCACCTTTTTGTACACATTTTGATTGCAAAGTTCTTCTCACACATTTGGGCCCCTAAATTGCCAGGGCAGTATAACTACCCCACAAGTGACCCCATTTTGGAAAGAAGACACCCCAAGGTATTCCGTGAGGGGCATGGCAAATTCCTAGAATTTTTTATTTTTTGTCGCAAGTTAGTGGAATATGAGACTTTGTAAGAAAAAAATAAATAAATAAAATCATCATCATTTTCCGCTAACTTGTGACAAAAAATAAAAAGTTCTATGAACTCACTATGCCCATCAGCGAATACCTTAGGGTGTCTACTTTCCGAAATGGGGTCATTTGTGGGGGTTTTCTGCTGTTTGGGCATTGTAGAACCTCAGGAATCATGACAGGTGCTCAGAAAGTCAGAGCTGTTTCAAAAAGCGGATATTCACATTTTTGTACCATAGTTTGTAAATGCTATAACTTTTACCCAAACCATTGTTTTTTTTTTGCCCAAACATTTTTTTTTTATCAAAGACATGTAGAACAATAAATTTGGCGAAAAATTTATATATGGATGTCGTTTTTTTTGCAAAATTTTACAGCTGAAAGTGAAAAATGTAATTTTTTTGCAAAAAAAATCGTTACATTTTGATTAATAACAAAAAAAGTAAAAATGTCAGCAGCAATAAAATACCACCAAATGAAAGCTCCATTAGTGAGAAGAAAAGGAGGTAAAATTCATTTGGGTGGTAAGTTGCATGACCGAGCGATAAACGGTGAAAGGAGTGTAGTGCCGAAGTGTAAAAAGTGCTCTGGTCATGAAGGGGGTTTCACCTAGCGGGGCTGAAGTGGTTAAATTTAACTCTGATCTAATCACATTTGCAAGCCTGTGTGTGTCAGGCCCCCACACATACTGTATTGTATCCACTGGCTAGTGGCTGGCTAGGCCTGCACTCATACCATTACAGGGTGTCATTCACCTAAATACCTTGCAGAAAGAAAAATTTGATTTAAAATATTTCTGTGATCTAATCACATTTGCAAGCACGTGTGCATCAGGCCCACACATTCTGTATTGTGCCCACTGGCTAGTGTCTAGGCCTGCACTCATACCGTTACAGGGTGTCATTCACCTAAATACCTTGCAGAAAAATAAAAAAATTTGATTTAAAATTTTTCTGTGATCTAATCACATTTACAAGCCCGTGTGCGTCAGGCTCAGACATTCTGTATTGTGCTCTCTAGCTAGTGTCTAGGCCTGCACTCATACGGTTACAGGGTGTCATTCACCCAATTACCTTGCAGAAAAAAAAATCTATTTAAAATTTAACTGTGATCTAATCACATTTGCAAGACCGTGTGCGTCAGGCCCACACAATCTGTATTGTGCCTACTAGCTTGTGGCTAGGCCTGCACTCATACCTTTACAGAGTGTCATTCACCCAAATACGTTGCAGAAAAAAAAATTTGATTTAAAATGTTTCTGTGATCTAATCACATTTGCAAGCCCGTGTGCGTCAGGCCCACACATACTGTATTGTGCCAACTGGCTAGTGGCTAGGCCTGCACTCATACTGTTACAGGGTGTCATTCACCCAAATACCTTGCAGAAAAAAAAAAGATGTGATTTAAAATATTTCTATGATCTAATCATATTTGCAAGCCTGTGTGCGTCAGGCCCACACATTCTGTATTGTGCCCACTGGCTAGTGTCTAGGACTGCACTCATACCGGTACAGGGTGTCATTCACCCAAATTCCTTGCAGAAAAAAAAATGTGATTTAAAATATTTCTGTAATCTAATCACATTTGCAAGCCCGTGTGCGTCAGGCCCACACATACTGTATTGTGCCAACTGGCTAGTGGCTAGGCCTGCACTCATACTGTTACAGGGTGTCATTCACCCAAATACCTTGCAGAAAAAAAAAAGATGTGATTTAAAAAATTTCTATGATCTAATCATATTTGCAAGCCTGTGTGCGTCAGGCCCACACATTCTGTATTGTGCCCACTGGCTAGTGTCTAGGCCTGCACTCATACCGTTACAGGGTGTCATTCACATAAATTCCTTGCAGAAAAAAAAAATGTTATTCAAAATATTTCTGTGATCTAATCACATTTGCAAGCCCGTGTGCGTCAGGACCACATATTCTGTATTGTGCCCACTGGCTAGTGTCTAGGCATGCACTCATACTGTTACAGGGTGTCATTCACCTAAATACCTTGCAGAAAAAAAGAAATCGATTTAAAATTTGTCTGTGATCTAATCACATTTGCAAGCCCTTGTGCGTCAGGCCCACACATTCTGTATTGTGCCCACTGGCTAGTGGCTAGGCCTGCACTCAAATTGTTACAGGGTGTCATTCCCCCAAATACTTTACATAAAAAAAAAAATATATTTCAAATATTTCTGTAATCTAATCACATTTGCAAGCCCGTGTGCGTCAGGCCCACACATTCTGCATTGTGCCCCCTTGCTAGTGTCTTGGCCTGCACTCATACCGTTACAGGGTCTCATTCACCCAAATACCTTGCAGGAAAAAAAAATTCATTTAAAATATTTCTGTAATCTAATCACATTTGCAAGCCTGTGTGCGACAGGCCCACACATTCTGTATTGTTCCCACTGGCTTGTGTCTAGGCCTGCACTCATACTGTTTCAGAATGTCAATCACCCAAATACCTTGCAGAATTTTGTTTTCTTATTTAAAATATTTCTGTGATCTAATCACATTTTCAAGCCTGTGTGCGTCAGGCCCACACATTCTGTATTGTGCCCACTGGCTAGTGTCTAGGCCTGCACTCATACCATTACAGGATGTCATTCACCCAAATACCTTGCAGAAAAAAATGTGATTTAAAATATTTCTGTAATCTAATCACATTTGCAAACCCGTGTGCATCAGGCCCACACATTCTGTATTGTGCCCACTGGCTAGTGGCTAGGCCTGCACTCATACCGTTACAGGGTGTCATTCACCCAATTACCTTGCAGAAAAAAATATTTGATTATAATATTTCTATAATCTAATCACAATTGCAAGCCCGTGTGCGTCAGGCCCACACATTCTGTATTGTGCCCACTGGCTAGTGTCTAGGCCTGCACTCATACCGTTACAGGGTGTCATTCACCCAAATACCTTGCAGAAAAAAAAATGTGATTTAAAATATTTCTGTAATCTAATCACATTTGCAAGCCCGTGTGTGTCAGGCCCACACATTCTGTATTGTTCCCACTGGCTAGTGGCTAGGCCTGCACTCATACCGTTACAGGGTGTCATTCACCCAAATACCTTGCAGAAAAAAAAATGTGATTTAAAATATTTCTGTAATCTAATCACATTTGCAAGCCCGTGTGCGTCAGGCCCACACATTCTGTATTGTGCCCACTGGCTAGAGGCTAGGCCTGCACTCATACCGTTACAGGGTGTCATTCACCCTAATAACTTGCAGAAAAAAAAAATCAATTTAAAATTTAACTGTGATCTAATCATAATTGCAAGCCCGTGTGCGTCAGGCCCACACAATCTGTATTATGCCTACTGGCTAGTGGCTAGGCCTGCACTCATACCGTAACAGTGTGTCATTCACACAAATACCTTGCAGGAAAAAAAATTTGATTTAAAATGTTTCTGTGATCTAATCACTTTTGCAAGCCAGTGTGCATCAGGCCCACACATACTGTATTGTGCCCACTGGCTAGTGGCTAGGCCTGCATTCATACTGTTACAGGGTGTCATTCACCCAAAAACCTTGCAGAAAAAAAAATTTGATTTATAATTAGGGATGAGCGAACCCGAACTGTATAGTTTGGGTTCGTACCGAATTTTGGGGTTTCCGTGACACGGACCCGAACCCGGACATTTTCGTAAAAGACCAGGTTCGGTGTTCGTCGCTTTCTTGGTGCTTTTTGAAAGGCTGCAAAGCAGCCAATCAACAAGCGTCATACTACTTGCCCCAAGAGGCCGTCACAGCCATGCCTATTATTGGCATGGCTGTGATTGGCCAGTGCAGCATGTGACCCAGCCTCTAGTTAAGCTGGAGTCACATAGCGCCGCCCGTCACTCTGCTCTGATCAGTATAGGGAGAGGTTGCAGCTGCGACGTTAGGGCGAGATTAGGCAGTGATTAACATCTCCAAAAGACTTCATTTAGAGATCGATCTGCAGCTGTGGAAGATTTAACTGCTGCTATTGAATTGCTCACTGTTTTTAGGCTGCCCAGAGCATTTTTCAGTCACTTTTTTCTGGGGTGATCAGCGGCCATTTTGTGTCTTGTGGTGCGCCAGCACAAGCTGCCAGCTAGTGCATTTAACCCTTAGTAGTGTGGTTGTTTTTTGGCTAAATCCTACATCAGCGTCAAGCTGTCACACCAAGTGCATTTAACTATCAATAGTCTGGTTATTTTTTGGCCATATACGACATCAGGGGCAAGCTGAGCCTGTCACCAAGTGCATTTAACCCTCAATAGTGCGGTTGTTTTTTGGCTAAATCCTACAACAGGGTCAAGCTGTCGCACCAAATGCATTTAACCATTAGTAGTCTGGTTATTTTTTGGCCATATACGACATCAGGGGCAAGCTGAGCCTGTCTCCAAGTGCATTTAACCCTCAATAGTGCGGTTGTTTTTTGGCTAAATCCTACATCAGGGTCAAGCTGTCACACCAAGTGCATTTAACCATCAATAGTCTGGTTATTTTTTGGCCATATACGACATCAGGGTCAAGCTGAGCCTGTCACCAAGTGCATTTAACCCTCAATAGTGTGGTTGGTCAAGCTGTCACACCAAGTGCATTTAACCATCAATAGTGTGGTTATTCTTTGGCCATATCCCAGTCTAATTCTGTCCGTAAACGTATACCTGTCACCCAGCGCCTAAATAATAGGCCTCAAATTTGTAGTCAGCTAAATCTGTGGTTATTGCTGTGGCTGGGCGAGTTATTTAGTGTCCGTCAAAGCACATTTTTTTTTTCTGGGTTGAAATACAATTCACAATTTAGTAATTCTCTAAATTAGTGGTTTCTGCTGTATCAGGCCTACTTTAAATTTATCCCTAAAAGGGAATATTAGATTTAAGGTGCTGATAGGGTCATTCTCAATAACTCACACACACGCTACTGTGCATATCCCAGTCTAATTCTGTCCGTAAACGTATACAGGGAGTGCAAATTTATTAGGCAAGTTGTATTTTTGAGGATTCATTTTATTATTGAACAACAACCATGTTCTCAATGAACCCAAAAAACTCATTAATATCAAAGCTGAATATTTTTGGAAGTAGTTTTTAGTTTGTTTTTAGTTTTAGCTATTTTAGGGGGATATCTGTGTGTGCAGGTGACTATTACTGTGCATAATTATTAGGCAACTTAACAAAAAACAAATATATACCCATTTCAATTATTTATTTTTACCAGTGAAACCAATATAACATCTCAACATTCACAAATATACATTTCTGACATACAAAAACAAATCAGTGACCAATATATCCACCTTTCTTTGCAAGGACACTCAAAAGCCTGCCATCCATGGATTCTGTCAGTGTTTTGATCTGTTCACCATCAACATTGCGTGCAGCAGCAACCACAGCCTCCCAGACACTGTTGAGAGAGGTGTACTGTTTTCCCTCCTTGTAAATCTCACATTTGATGATGGACCACAGGTTCTCAATGGGGTTCAGATCAGGTGAACAAGGAGGCCATGTCATTAGATTTTCTTCTTTTATACCCTTTCTTGCCAGCCACGCTGTGGAGTACTTGGACGCGTGTGATGGAGCATTGTCCTGCATGAAAATCATGTTTTTCTTGAAGGATGCAGACTTCTTCCTGTACCAATGCTTGAAGAAGGTGTCTTCCAGAAACTGCCAGTAGGACTGGGAGTTGAGCTTGACTCCATCCTCAACCCGAAAAGGCCCCACAAGCTCATCCTTGATGATACCAGCCCAAACCAGTACTCCACCTCCACCTTGCTGGCGTCTGAGTCGGACTGGAGCTCTCTGCCCTTTACCAATCCAGCCACGGGCCCATCCATCTGGCCCATCAAGACTCACTCTCCTTTCATCAGTCCATAAAACCTTAGAAAAATCAGTCTTGAGATATTTCTTGGCCCAGTCTTGACGTTTCAGCTTGTGTGTCTTACTCAGTGGTGGTCGTCTTTCAGCCTTTCTTACCTTGGCCATGTCTCTGAGTATTGCACACCTTGTGATTTTGGGCACTCCAGTGATGTTGCAGCTCTGAAATATGGCCAAACTGGTGGCAAGTGGCATCTTGGCAGCTGCACGCTTGACTTTTCTCAGTTCATGGGCAGTTATTTTGCGCCTTGGTTTTTTCACACGCTTCTTGTGACCCTGTTAACTTTTTTGAATGAAACGCTTGATTGTTCGATGAGCACGCTTCAGAAGCTTTGCAATTTTAAGAGTGCTGCATCCCTCTGCAAGATATCTCACTATTTTTGACTTTTCTGAGCCTGTCAATCCTTCTTTTGACCCATTTTGCCAAAGGAAAGGAAGTTGCCTAATAATTATGCACACCTGATATAGGGTGTTGATGTCATTAGACCACACCCCTACTCATTACAGAGATGCACATCACATAATATGCTTAATTGGTAGTAGGCTTTCGAGCCCATACAGCTTGGAGTAAGACAACATGCATAAAGAGGATGATGTGGTCAAAATACTCATTTGCCTAATAATTCTGCACTCCCTGTACCTGTGACCCAGCGCCTAAATAATAGGCCTCAAATTTGTAGTCAGCTAAATCTGTGGTTATTGCTGTGGCTGGGCGAGTTATTTAGTGTCCGTCAAAGCACAGTTTTTTTCTGAGTTTAAATACAATTCCCATTTTAGCAATTCTTTAAATTAGTGGTTTCTGCTGTATCAGGCCTACTTTAAATTTATCCCTAAAAGGGAATATTAGATTCAAGGTGCTGATAGGGTCATTCTCAATAACTTCACACACACGCTACTGTGCATATCCCAGTCTATTTCTGTCTGTAAACGTATACCTGTCACCCAGCGTCTAAATAATAGGCCTCAAATTTGTAGTCAGCTAAATCTGTGGTTATTGCTGTGGCTGGGCAAGTTATTTAGTGTCCGTCAAAGCACAGTTTTTGTTCTGGGTTGAAATACAATTCCCAATTTAGCAATTCTCTAAATGTGTGGTATCTGCTGTATCAGGCCTACTTTAAATTTATCCCTAAAAGGGAATATTAGATTTTTGTTCTGGGTTGAAATACAATTCCCAATTTAGCAATTTTCTAAATTAGTGTGTTCTGCTGTATCAGGCCTACTTTAAATTTATCCCTAAAAGGGTATATTAGATTCAAGGTGCACATAGGGTCATTCTCAATAACTTCACACACACGCTACTGTGCATATCCCAGCGCCTAAATAATAGGCCTCAAATTTATAGTCAGCTAAATCTGTGGTTACTGCTGTGCCTGTATTAGTGTAATACGGTACCTAAATAGATAACCAGATAGTGTTAGCTGTCTTTAAAAAAAGGACTGAATTAGAATTCAATACATTGGGCCAAATAATATTTTTGTTGTTATGGTGAACGATAACATTGAGGAAAACATCTAGTAAAGGACGCGGACGCGAGCATGGTCATAGTGGTGTTAGTGGACCCTCTGGTGCTGGGAGAGGACGTGGCCGTTCTGCCACAGCCACATGTCCTAGTGTACCAACTACCTCAGGTCCCAGTAGCCGCCATAATTTACAGCGATATTTGGTGGGGCCCAATGCCGTTCTAAGGATGGTAAGGCCCGAGCAGGGACAGGCATTAGTCAATTGGGTGGCCGACAGTGGATCCAGCACGTTCACATTATCTCCCACCCAGTCTTCTGCAGAAAGCGCACAGATGGCGCCTGAAAACCAAGCCCATCAGTCTGTCACATCACCCCCATGCATACCAGGGAAACTGTCTGAGCCTCAAGTTATGCAGCAGTCTCTTATGCCGTCTGAAGACTCTGCTTGCAGGGTTTCCCAAGGGCATCCACCTAGCCCTTCCCCAGCGGTGGAAGACATAGAATGCACTGACGCACAACCACTTATGTTTCCTCATGATGAGGTCATGGGAATACCACCTCAGCACGTCTCTGATGATGACGAAACACAGGTGCCAACTGTTGTGTCTTTTGGCAGTGTGCAGACTGAACAGGAGGTCAGGGAAAAAGACTGGGTGGAAGACGATGCAGGGGACGATGAGGTCCTAGACCCCACATGGAATGAAGGTCGTGCCACTGACTTTCAGAGTTCGGAGGAAGAGGCAGTGGTGAGACCGAGCCAACAGCGTAGCAAAAGAGGGAGCAGTGGGCAAAAGCAGGACACCCGCCGCCAAGAGACTCCGCCTGCTACTGACCGCCGCCATCTGGGGCAGAGCACCCCAAAGGCAGCTTCAAGGAGTTCCCTGGCATGGCACTTCTTCAAACAATGTGCTGACGACAAGACCCGAGTGGTTTGCGCGCTGTGCCATCAGAGCCTGAAGCGAGGCATTAACGTTCTGAACCTTAGCACAACCTGCATGACCAGGCACCTGCATGCAAAGCATGAACTGCAGTTGAGTAAACACCTTAAAACCAAGGAAGTCACTCAGGCTCCCCCTGCTACCTCTTCTGCTGCTGCCGCCTCGGCCTCTTCTGCTGCTGCCGCCTCGGCCTCTTCCTCCGCCTCTGAAGGAACGTTGGCACCTGCCGCCCAGCAAACAGGGAATGTACCACCAACACCACCACCACCTCCGTCACCAAGCGTCTCAACCATGTCACACGGCAGCGTTCAGCTCTCCATCTCACAAACATTTGAGAGAAAGCGTAAATTCCCACCTAGCCACCCTCGATCCCTGGCCCTGAATGCCAGCATTTCTAAACTACTGGCCTGTGAAATGCTGTCATTTAGGCTGGTGGACACAGACAGCTTCAAACAGCTCATGTCGCTTGCTGTCCCACAGTATGTTGTTCCCAGCCGCCACTACTTCTCCAAGAGAGACGTGCCTTCCCTGCACAACCAAGTATCCGATAAAATCAAGTGTGCACTGCGCAACGCCATCTGTGGCAAGGTCCACCTAACCACAGATACGTGGACCAGTACGCACGGCCAGGGACGCTATATCTCCCTAACTGCACACTGGGTAAATGTAGTGGCGGCTGGGCCCCAGGCGGAGAGCTGTTTGGCGCACATACTTCCGCCACCAAGGATCGCAGGGCAACATTCTTTGCCTCCTGTTGCCACCTCCTTCTACTCAGCTTCCTCCTCCTCTTCTTCCACCTGCTCATCCAGTCAGCCACACACCTTCACCACCAACTTCAGCACAGCCCGGGGTAAACGTCAGCAGGCCATTCTGAAACTCATATGTTTGGGGGACAGGCCCCACACCGCACAGGAGTTGTGGCGGGGTATAGAACAACAGACCGATTGCTGCCGGTGAGCCTCAAGCCTGGCCTGGTGGTGTGCGATAATGGGCGAAATCTCGTTGCCGCTCTGGGACTAGCTACAGCGTAACTTCGGCCTTCCCGCTCACCGCCTCATATGCGACGTGCCCACCAGGTGGAACTCCACCTTGCACATGCTGGACAGACTGTGCGAGCAGCAGCAGGCCATAGTGGAGTTTCAGCTGCAGCACGCACGGGTCAGTTGCACTGCGGAACAGCACCACTTCACCACCAATGACTGGGCCTCCATGCGAGACCTGTGTGCCCTGTTGCGCTGTTTCGAGTACTCCACCAACATGGCCAGTGGCGATGACGCCGTTACCAGCGTTACAATACCACTTCTATGTCTCCTTGAGAAAACACTTAGGGCGATGATGGAAGAGGAGGTGGCCCAGGAGGAGGAGGAGGAAGAGGGGTCATTTTTAGCACTTTCAGGCCAGTCTCTTCGAAGTGACTCAGAGGGAGGTTTTTTGCAACAGCAGAGGCCAGGTACAAATGTGGCCAGCCAGGGCCCACTACTGAAGGACGAGGATGAGGATGAAGCATGGTCACAGAGGGGTGGCACCCAACGCAGCTCGGGCCCATCACTGGTGCGTGGCTAGTGGGAAACGCAGGACGATGACGATACGCCTCCCACAGAGGACAGCTTGTCCTTACCTCTGGGCAGCCTGGCACACATGAGCGACTACATGCTGCAGTGCCTGCGGAACGACAACAGAGTTGCCCACATTTTAACATGTGCGGATTACTGGGTTGCCACCCTGCTGGATCCACGGTACAAAGACAATGTGCCCACCTTACTTCCTGCACTGGAGCGTGATAGGAAGATGCGCGAGTACAAGCGCACGTTGGTAGAGGCGCTACTGAGAGAATTCCCAAATGTCACAGGGGAACAAGTGGAAGCCCAAGGCCAAGGCAGAGGAGGAGCAAGAGGTCGCCAAGGCAGCTGTGTCACGGCCAGCTCCTCTGAGGGCAGGGTTAGCATGGCAGAGATGTGGAAAAGTTTTTTTAACATGCCACAGCTAACTGCACCACCACCTGATACGCAATGTGTTAGCAGGAGGCAACATTTCACTAACATGGTGGAACAGTACGTGTGCACACCCCTCCACGTACTGACTGATGGTTCGGCCCCATTCAACTTCTGGGTCTCTAAATTGTCCACGTGGCCAGAGCTAGCCTTTTATGCCTTGGAGGTGCTGGCCTGCCCGGCGGCCAGCGTTTTGTCTGAACGTGTATTCAGCAAGGCAGGGGGCGTCATTACAGACAAACGCAGCCGCCTGTCTACAGCCAATGTGAACAAGCTGACGTTCATAAAAATGAACCAGGCATGGATCCCACAGGACCTGTCCATCCCTTGTGCAGATTAGACATTAACTACCTCCCTTTAACCATATATTATTGTACTCCAGGGCACTTCCTCATTCAATCCTATTTTTATTTTCATTTTACCATTATATTGCGAGGCAACCCAAAGTTGAATGAACCTCTCCTCTGTCTGGGTTCCGGGGCCTAAATATATGACAATGGACTGTTCCAATGTTGGGTGACGTGAAGCATGATTCTCTGCTATGACATGCAGACTGATTCTCTGCTGACATGAAGCCAGATTCTCTGTTACGGGACCTCTCTCCTCTGCCTGGGTGTCAGAGCCTAAATTTATGACAATGGACTATTACAGTGGTGGGTGACGTGAAGCATGATTCTCTGCTATGGCATGAAGACTGATTCTCTGGTGACATGAAACCAGATTCTGTGTTATGGGACCTCTCTCCTCTGTCTGGGTGCCGGGGCCTAAATTTATGACAATGGACTGTTACAGTGGTGGGTGACGTGAAGCATGATTCTCTGCTATGACATGAAGACTGATTCTCTGGTGACATGAAGCCAGATTCTCTGTTACGGGACCTCTCTCCTCTGCCTGGGTGCCGGGGCCTACATTTATGACAATGGACTGTTACAGTGGTGGGTGACGTGAAGCATGATTCTCTGCTATGACATGAAGACTGATTCTCTGGTGACATGAAGACAGATTCTCTGTTACGGGACCTCTCTCCTCTGCCTGGGTGCCAGGGCCTAAATATCTGAGAATGGACTGTTCCAGTGGTGGGTGACGTGAAGCCAGATTCTCTGCTATGGGACCTCTTTCCAATTGATATTGGTTAATTTTTATTTATTTTATTTTTATTCATTTCCCTATCTACATTTGTTTGCAGGGGATTTACCTACATGTAGATCTAGCCCTTTGTACATCTAGCCCTTTCCTGGGCTGTTTTACAGCCTTTTTAGTGCCGAAAAGTTTGGGTCCCAATTGACTTCAATGGGGTTCGGGACAAAGTTCGGATCGGGTTCGGATTCCGAACCCGAACAGTTCCGGGAAGTTCGGCCGAACTTCTCGAACCTGAACATCCAGGTGCTCGCTCAACTCTATTTATAATATTTCTGTGATCTAATCACATTTGCAAGCCCGTGTGCATCAGGCCCACACATTCTGTATTGTGTCCACTGGCTAGTGTCTAGGCCTGCACTCATACCGTTACAGGGTGTCATTCACCCAATACCTTGCAGAAAAAAATGAATCTATTTTTAATTTAACTGTGATCTAATCACATTTGCAAGCCCGTGTGTGTCAAGCCCCCACACATACTGTATTGTGCCCACTGGCTAGTGGCTGGCTAGGCCTGCACTCATGCCATTACAGGGTATCATTCACTCAAATACCTTGCAGAAAAAAAAAATTATATTGAAAATTTAACTGTGATCGATTCACATTTGCAAGCCCCTGCTGCGTCAGGCCCACACATTCTGTATTGTGCGCCCTGGCTAGTGTATAGGACTGCACTCATACCGTTACAGGGTGTCATTCACCCAAATACCTTGCAGAAAAATAAAAATAAATTGATTTAAAATGTAACTGTGATCTAATCACATTTGCAAGCCCGTGTGTGTCAGGCCCACACACTCTGTATTGTGCCCACTGGCTAGTGGCTAGGCCTGCACTCATACCGTTAGAGGGTGTCATTCACCCAAATACCTTGCAGGGAAAAAAAATTATATTTAACATTTTTCTGTGATCTAATCACATTTGCAAGCCCGTGTGCGTCAGGCCCACACATTCTGTATTGTGCCCATTGGTTAGTATCTAGGCCTGCACTCATACCGTTACAGGGGGTCATTTACCCAAATACCTTGCAGAAAAATAAAAACATTTGATAAAAAAAAATTCTGTGATCTAATCACATTTGCAAGCCCGTGTGCGTCAGGCCCACACATTCTGTATTGTGCCCACTGGCTAGTGGCTAGGCCTGCACTCATATCGTTACAGGGTGTCATTCACCCAAAAACCCTGCAGAAAAAAAAATTGATTTATTATATTTCTGTAATTTAATCACATTTGCATGCCCGTGTGCGTCAGGCCCACACATTCTGTATTGTGCCCACTGGCTAGTGGCTAGGCCTGCACTCATACTGTTACAGGGTGTTATTCACCCAAATACCTTGCAGAATTTTGTTTTCTTATATAAAATATTTCTGTGATCTAATCACATTTGCAAGCCCGTGTGCATCAGGCACACACATTCTGTATTGTGCCCACTGGCTTGTGTCTAGGCCTGCACTCATACCGTTGCAGGGTGTCATTCACCCAAATACCTTGCAGAAAAAAAAGAATCTATTTTAAATTTAACTGTGATCTAATCACATTTGCAAGCCCGAGTGTGTGTCAGGCCCCCATACATACTGTATTGTGTCCACTGGCTAGTGGCTGGCTAGGCCTGCACTCATACCGTTACAGGGTGTCATTCACTCAAATACCTTGCAGAAAAAAAGAATTCTATTGAAAATTTAACTGTGATCTAATCACATTTGCAAGCCCGTGTGCATCAGGCCCACACATTCTGTATTGTGCCCCCTGGCTAGTGTATAGGACTGCACTCATACCGTTACACGGTGTCATTCACCCAAATACCTTGCAGAAAAAAAGAATTGATTTTAAAAATTTTCGGTGATCTAATCACATTTGAAAGCCCGTGTGCGTCAGGCCCACACATACTGTATTTTGCCCACTGGCTAGTGTCTAGGCCTGCACTCATACCGTTACAGGGTGTCATTCACCCAAATACCTTGCAGAAAAATAAAAATATTTGATTTAAAATTTAACTGTGATCTAATCACATTTGCAAGCCCGTGTGTGTCAGGCCCACACATTCTGTATTGTGCCCACTGGCTATTGGCTAGGCATGCACTCATACTGTTACAGGGTGTCATTCACCTAAATACCTTGCAGGGAAAAAAAAAATATTTAACATTTTTCTGTGATCTAATCACATTTGCAAGCCCGTGTGCGTCAGGCCCACACATTCTGTATTGTGCCCATTGGTTAGTATCTAGGCCTGCACTCATACCGTTACAGGGGGTCATTTACCCAAATACCTTGCAGAAAAATAAAAACATTTGATAAAAAAAAATTCTGTGATCTAATCACATTTGCAAGCCCGTGTGCGTCAGGCCCACACATTCTGTATTGTGCCCACTGGCTAGTGGCTAGGCCTGCACTCATATCGTTACAGGGTGTCATTCACCCAAAAACCCTGCAGAAAAAAAAATTGATTTATTATATTTCTGTAATTTAATCACATTTGCATGCCCGTGTGCGTCAGGCCCACACATTCTGTATTGTGCCCACTGGCTAGTGGCTAGGCCTGCACTCATACTGTTACAGGGTGTTATTCACCCAAATACCTTGCAGAATTTTGTTTTCTTATATAAAATATTTCTGTGATCTAATCACATTTGCAAGCCCGTGTGCATCAGGCACACACATTCTGTATTGTGCCCACTGGCTTGTGTCTAGGCCTGCACTCATACCGTTGCAGGGTGTCATTCACCCAAATACCTTGCAGAAAAAAAAGAATCTATTTTAAATTTAACTGTGATCTAATCACATTTGCAAGCCCGAGTGTGTGTCAGGCCCCCATACATACTGTATTGTGTCCACTGGCTAGTGGCTGGCTAGGCCTGCACTCATACCGTTACAGGGTGTCATTCACTCAAATACCTTGCAGAAAAAAAGAATTCTATTGAAAATTTAACTGTGATCTAATCACATTTGCAAGCCCGTGTGCATCAGGCCCACACATTCTGTATTGTGCCCCCTGGCTAGTGTATAGGACTGCACTCATACC